>NC_133376.1:32748506-32784414 GCF_049309525.1 Garra rufa
TGTTTTACCTTTTTTGTAAAGGCTGTTTGCTTTTTTTTGCACGTGCACTTTGTAAACACTGGGTCGGGTACTTGCGCCTACGTCACGTGTGACCTTTCCAACGTAATTTCCGTCATGTGTGAGGTCGAGCTAGTGTGAGATGAGCATATGTGGTTAAAAAGTATAAATTGTAATTTTATTTTTTAGAAAATGACAGATGGTTTCGCTATATAAGACCCTTATTCCTCAGCTGGGTTCATGTAGAGCCCTTTGAAACTGCAGTTTGGACCTTCAACCAATTGCCAACCTATTTTGTGTACATTTTAAGCCAGCCATATAGTAATTTCTAAACAATAGCTGAGTTAAATAAAACTACCCAGAAGGTTGGGTTAAACATTTAACCCAACTGCTGTGTCAAAAGAACCCAATCGCTTGGTTTGTCCATATTTCACCGAGCACTGAACATTTTAGAGTGTAGAAAGCTATACAATTGATTTTTGTGAGCTGTGTGAACATATTAACTGTGTAAAAAGAATTCAGTCAATACAGCAATGACTTTTTTTCACCCTCATGTTGTTCTAAGCCTGTATGACATATATTTTAAAGAATGACTCAACTGTAGGGTCCAAAACAACTGTTCTATAGAGGAAATATAGGTTTGGAATAACATTTGGGTGAGTAAATGATGACAAACTGTTCATTTTTGGGTGAACTAAGGACCAAGATATCCAGTAGGGATGCACCGAAATGACCGAAATGTTTTTTCACCATTGCATAAATTAAATGGCCAAAATGTGCTTTTTACAGTTTTGTCTTGCTCTTCAAAGAAAACATCTATCACAAACCAACAAATTAAAAATATTTACTTAACACTGAACATTTTTAACATTTTAGTAGACATTATAGCCTACCAACAAAGCACAATTTAACTTAAAATTAATAAGTTGGTAAAATAATATTATTTGGTGTATGTGTGGGTGCTACAGCACCCCCTGTTTTTCTATGGACTGCAGTGTTCTCAGCTATTTAGTTTTTTTTTGTTGTTGTTGTTGTTGTTAGCAATATGCTTGTTGTGTTTTCTGGAGTTTTGACGTGTTGGTTTCTTAATAAAATCAGCACAATCAGCATGATGTTATTTTTTGTTTTATTTTACAGAACAACAGTAAAATTACAATGCTAACGTTTATGAATGTTGAGCTTTATTTTTGGTGGAAACCCGCAGGAAGACCTCTGTACTACTTTTTGTTGACAGCAGCAGATTTATGAATGATTGTCATTGTGCTGTTTCAGCGCAGATTTTCCTTGAACACAATTCGTGCGTGTATTAGAAAATATAAGTTGTGTAGTTTATTGACTTATGGTTTATTTCACAATTTCAGTCATTATACAGTAACTAGCAACAACCACCCCTTACTCTTCTCATCGAAGATATGCGATGCGGTCTCTCGCCGTCTGTGCTTGTAATGATTTTTGCGTCATTGTTCAGTATAATTTATTCTGTCTTTTCAATTATTTCGGTTGCTGAACATTTGGTGCATCTCTAATATCCAGTATGGAAATGTATGTGTAAAGGCTGTGAGGCAGGCCCGTGGGATCAGATCAGAGCCCTTTAGAAACTGAAACCTCAATGAGAGCTTGTCTCCTGGCACAATAAGTCAAAACTTTGAGCCTGCAACATGCCGTAGCCTCTGGGAAGCGATGACCGCCCGCGTGTGAAGCGCTGCTGTCACTATGTGTACGGACAGTGCCTCCAGACAGAGCCGACGACTGTTGTATAACAGCCCAGTTGCTTTCGGTCCAGTGGGTAGGATCAGGAAATTTGTGAGTCCGCGTTCTTTGGAGAAGTTGGTTGAATGTGGATCTGGGGCGACAATTGGAGACGTTAACTCTCCACGTCTTCTGAAGAAAAAAAATCAATTACTTCCTAACCTCCACTTTGTACTTTTCACTATCCATTTACTCTCTGTTAGCTCGAAATTGACACAAGGGAGTCTCGAGTCTCCTCAGCTCTGGTCTCTGTTTTCAGACTCTGCACACACACAGATGGAAGAGTAAACAGAACTGACATTAAGAAGCACAAACACAGATCCTTTTCTTAAAACCTTGTACTATGAGACCAAGAGCAGGGCTAGTGGCTTTGCTTTAGTGATGCTGCCATTAATAAGAAATAGCGGAGAGAAGATATTAGATTTAAAGGGATGGTTCATCTAAAAATGTCAATTCTATCATCATTTACTCGCCCTCATGAAAGGCATGTAGGTTTGGAACAATATGAGGATGAGTAAATGTGACCCTGGACCACAAAGCTAGTCATCAGGGTAAATTTTTTGAAATAGAGATTTAAACATCATCTGCAAGCTGAATAAATGAGCTTTCCATTGATGCATGGTTTGTTAGGATAGGACAATATTTGGTCCAAGATACAACTATTTGAAAATCTGGAATCTGAGGTGCAAAAAATTAAAATATTGAGAAAATTGCCTTTAAAGTTGTCTGAATTAAGTTCTTAGCAATGCATATTGCTAATCAAAAATTAAGTTTTGATACAGCAGGAAATTTGCAAAATATCTTCATGGAAATAGATCTTTACTTAATATCTATAATAATGTTTTGGTATAAAACAAACAATTGAATATTTTGACCCATACAATGTATTTTTGGCTATTGCTACAAATTTACCCAGGCAACTTAAGACTGGTTTTGTGGTCCAGTGTCACAAATGATGACAGATGTTTTTTGGGGGGTGAACTGTCCTTTTAAGAGCACAAGAACTCATAAAAGCAATATATTGACAGTTATCCAGAAATAGCAAACCCTTTCAGTGTCTGAGAGTTCATATAAAATTTATGTCAAAAGAGGCCCATATGGCTATACATACTATCCTTTTGTAGCTGTCCATTTTTCTGTCAAAACTCTGCTTACTTAAAATAAAAGAGGCCATCTGAACAAACTTTAACAGTATTTTATTTTATTTGTGACCCTGGAACACAAAACCAGTCTTAAGTAGCACGGGTATATTTGTAGCAAAAGCCAAAAATACATTGTATGGGTAAAAATGATGCCAAAAGTCATTAGGATAAAGAAGTAAAGATCATGTCTCCATGAAAATAATTAGCAAATTTCCTACCATAAATATATCAAAATGTACTTTTTGATTAGTAATATGCATTGCTAAGACTTCATTTGGACAACTTTAAAGGTGATTGTCCTAATATTTAATTTCTTTTGCACCCTCAGATGCCAGATTTTCAAGTAGTTCTATCTCGAACAAATATTGTCCTATCCTGTCAAATGAAAAGCTTATTCATTTAAAAGATTATTTATGCTTTCAGGTGATGTATAAATCTCATATATTTTGTTTTATTTTATTTGCAGGTGGACTTTTTTTGTTTATGTGTTTGTTTATTGGAAGTGACATCAAGGCATTAAGCCTATCAGATTAGAGATTCATATGTAGAATTTAAAGAGCCAGTTTCTAGATTTGTGAGCAATAGGTCATCGAATGGACCGTGGGATGACTGTGGGCATGCTGTCTGAAGCTGAGAATAGTCTAAAAAAACCCTAATGTATAATTTTACTAAACACTGAAACTGCTTCAGCTTTCTGGGTGAGATAGTTTTCAGAGGCCCGAATGACGACACAGTTGTAGTCTCTGGCTTTAAATGTACTTGCACATGAATGAATGGGGTTTCCTCCGCAGGCCGTTTGGGGAGCTGGTGTCTGGTGTGGAAAGGTGGTGTCTGCCTGTGAGTTGGGGTTGTGTGAAATCCCACTCTTATAGCTCTGAGACACATGAGCTCTGAGGGAACCCTCCTAAGTGTAAGTTGAGTGAAAGCAGTTAGAAGAGCAATGGGTAGAGGGAGAGAGCAAGGAAGTGAGTGGTAATGAATAACGTAATGCTAAATGCTCTGTAAAGAGCCGCAAGCATGTGTCCTACTGACATTGAAGTGGAAGATGACTTGGGATAGTTCACCGAAAAATGAAAATTATGTAATTAATAACCCCATTAATTGAAAAAACACTAATGTTGTTCCAAATCTGTAAGACCTTCGCTCATCTTCAGAACATAAATTAAGATATTTTTGATGAAAGCTAAGAGCTTTCTGATCCTGCATAGACCACAACGCAACTACCACATTCAAGGCCCAGAAAGGTAGCAAGGAAATTGTTAAAACAGTCCTTGTGACATCAGTGCTTAAACCATAATTTTACAAACATACAAGAATACTTTTTGTCTGCAAAGAAAACTGGCACATAAATCCATTTCCACAAACCTCATAGTATGAGAAGTACTTCAAGTTTCTAACTAATATGTTTACCATGGCCTGTACTGTATGTTGTCATATTTTAATCTCTTTAATTGGCATAATAAATGATTTAATCAGCCTCTAACAGGCCCAGTATTGTACTGAATCCCATTAGCTTCCATCAGCTGTCAACTGCAGCAAATGTGGACCATAACATTAATCCCACTTAATTCTTACATCTGTTTGCTTTCAGCTTCAGTGCAGATGACTTGCAGTGTGAGCTAGAGTCATATTTACCTGAGAGGAAAGATTGACTTCAGTGTCTTAAAATGCGTGGTGTATTCAAAAACCATCAAGAGCAGCTCAGTCAACAGCTCTGTCAGAGAGAGAGAGCAGTGTCAAAACAGTCTGGAGAGCCGTTGTGATTCACACGTCATCTTTGGAGGCTTTCCTCTCAGGTTGTGAAAAGAGGCCGCAGCGAAGCTTCATTAATGCGTATGAGTCAGCTCCGACTGCGAGAAACCACAGAGGAATCGCATCAGCTCTGCGCAGAGCAGAAAGCACACACTGAGAACACAAAGTTGTTATGGATAAAAGACACACTCATTACAGTTGCGAGATGTGTTTACTTGGAACTTAATGTTTGATGATACCAAAATTTAAGCCTCTGTCAGTAACTAGGAAGCTCTTTTGGGGGCTATAGCGCAGTCGCCAGCTGTTCGCTTCAGTCCATTTGCTCTTTTCTAAATTGTTTTTCTGGACATTCATTGTCAATATATACTGTCAATAGTATAACAGTTAGAA
Source organism: Garra rufa (assembly GCF_049309525.1). Taxonomy (NCBI): domain Eukaryota; kingdom Metazoa; phylum Chordata; class Actinopteri; order Cypriniformes; family Cyprinidae; genus Garra; species Garra rufa. Next base: position 32,753,537 of record NC_133376.1, read on the forward strand.
TTTCTAATCAGGGAGTTTATGATTTGCATTAAAGGGACAGTTGACCCAAAAATGAAAATTGTCATTAGTTACACTCATGTTGTTCCAAACCTGTAAGACCTTAGTTCATCTTTGAAACACAAGTTAAAACATTTGATGAAATCTAAGAGCTTTCTGACCCTGCATATATGTAAACACAACTGACATGTTAAAGACCCAGAAAGGTAGTAAAGACATTGTTAAAATAGTCCATGTGACATTCAAGTTTCAACCTTAATTTTGTAAAACTACAAGTATACTTTTTGTGCAGAAAGAAAACAAAAGTAACGACAAAAAATTAGTGATGCACCGAAAATCCGAAATCCTTGGCCGAAACCGAAAACCGAAAAAGAGGAAACCAAGGCCGAAAACCGAAACACCGAAAGAATTATGCCAATTATTAGTACCATTGCATTTATGGCTATAACTGTGTATTCATTTTATTAAAATCAAGGAATTGCAATTGCATAGATTAATATTAAAGTTTCAAAGAATAAATCAATTATATTAATTTAAACAATTATTATCAATCAAGTATTATATTACTTAACGCATACAAATATTTTACTGCCTTTGTTTAAATTGTTTAATTGTTTACATTTTGATAACACATTATTTTGTGGATCCATCAGTTTACATTTACAACTCTATGTGTTTCTCTTTCAGCAGGAGGCACTATCAGAATGGTACACAAAGCAGTGCAGCAAATGACTTTGAAACGTGCAGTGCTCATATTTATTCAATGGATAGCCTTTTGAAGTTTCATCGCAATTCTTGTCTTTCAGTCCCCACATTTAAGACCACCTGAAATCATAATTAAGACTTTCTTAACCCCTAATAACACTGCAGTCATCAATGAAAATTAAGAGCTTTATTTCAAGCACCAACTTTCAAAAACAAACCTTACACAAAATACATTTCTTTTTATTTATTTCCCACCATTTTCGGGGCACAAGAAAAATATTAGGGGACTAAATTAATATCAGCATATGAAGTGAACGTCTCTCATTGTCTCTGAGAGAATGCATGTTAGATGCTGAAAGCACTGTCAGTTTTTACTTTCACTTTAACATATTGCTTAGTTTTCACGTTGCTTGTGTGATATCCATTGGCTCACCTCCATGGTTTAAAATATAAATATTTATAAAAATACAGTATATAGAAAAGACATATCTTTAAAATATTGTGACGTAACACCAACTTGAAGCCATTGTTTTCCACTCACTGAAAGCTACATCTGTCTCGATCTCTGCTCTCATCACTTGCACTCATGACTGCAGACACACCCCCTCTTGAAATTTCGGCATTACAAGTTTTGCAAATCGCTATCTGTGGGTCTTTCTCAGATATACTGAAATACGTCCACACCGCAGACGTGTTGCTTCAGACAAGCACGTGCAGGCCGCGGTTCCTGTTTGTGTCAACATACTGTTTCGGCCGTGTTGTTTCGGTGATAAAAATCTTTCAGCCGAAAACCGAAAATGCACTTTTGGGCCATTTTCGGCCGAAAATTTTTGGTGGCTGAATATTTTCGGTGGCCGAATATTTGGTGCGTCCCTACAAAAAATTATTTTCTGTGTCAGTTTTTTACACGTTTTGTTGTCTTTGTGCACAAAACGTATTCTTGTAGCTTCATAACATTACGGTTGTACCACTGGACTATTTTAACGGTGTCCTTACTACCTTTTTGGGCCTTAAACATGGTAGTTATGTTGCTGTCTATGCAGGGTCAGAAAGCTCTCGGGTTTCATTAAAAACATCCTAATTTCTGTTCTGAAAATAACAAAGGGATTGAAATGGTTTGGAATGACATGAAGGCGAGTAAATAATGACAGAATTTTAATTTTTGAGTGAACTAGCCGTTTAACTGCACATAGGCCACAAATAAGCAAATTCTTCTCATATATTTTATTGTTGACATCAAAGGCTGTGCGTCTAATCAACTTAACAGTGTTAAGATGCAAATTCATCTGTCACTTGGTATAAGCAGCCAAATTAGACATGCCAACATGGACAGGTTGCGTGACGTGGCCTCATACTCAAAAACCATGCACAAAATTGTGCAAGGTATTTATCTTTCTTTCTACAGTTGAAGTCAAATGTTTACATACTTCTTGCAAAATCTGCAAAATGTTAATTATTTTACCAAAATAAAAGGGGTCATACAAAATGCATGTTATTTTTTTATGTAGTACTGCCCTGAATTTGAATTTATAAAAGTTACCCTGTTCAAAAGTTTACATACGCTTGATTCTTAATACTGTGTTGTTACCTGAATGATCCACAGCTGTGCTTTTTGTTTAGTGATCTTTGTTTATGAGTCCCTTGTTTGTCCTGAACAGTTAAACTGCCTGCTGTTCTTCAAAAAGTTCCACAAATTATTTTTGTGTATTTGAACCCTTTCCAACAATCACTCTATGATTTTGAGAGCCATCTTTTCACACTGAGAACAACTGAGGGGCTCATATGCAACTATTACAGAAGGTTCAAATGCTCACTGATGCTCCAGAAGGAAACACAATGCATTAAAAGCTGGGGGTGAAAACTTTTTTTGAATTTGAAGATCAAGGTAAATTTCACTTATTTTGTCTTCTGGGAAACATGTTAGTATCTTCTGTAGATTCTGAATGCATCATGTTTCCTTCCGAAGCATCAGTGACGGTTCAAACCTTCTGTAATAGTTGCATATGAGTCCCTCAGTTGTCCTCAGTGTGAAAAGATGGATCTTAAAATCATACAGTCATTGTTGGAAAGGGCTCAAATACACAAAAATGCTGAGAAACCAAAGAATCTGTGGGACCTGAAATTTTTTTCTTAAGAACAGCGAGCAGTTTACCTGTTCAGGACAAACAAGGGACTCATGAACAACTATGACTAAAAGAAAAAAAAAAAGTCTTTTAAGTGAAATATCTTATTCAGAGCAGTACTAAAAAAAATCTCTATCTGTCTATCTGTCTATCTGTCTGTCTGTCTATCTATGTAATGTAATGTAATGTAATCATATTTACTGACTGCTTTTAGTTGGCTGTTGTGCTGCGAACATCATAATTAGACAGAAGCGCAGCTGTGCAGGCCTGTAGCATTAAATGTGTTCAGCCACGCGCACAGAGTCCTGTGTTTATGTTGTTGCCTTAAATCCAAGGGCAGGTCGGCAGGTTTTTCAGCCAGAGGGGAATTACGTTTTCTCTCGACATACCTACACATACAGTGAGCGAGAGAGAGAACCTGCTTGACAGTGATGGACTGTACTTTGTCGTCTCCTGTGAAGAGGAGTCTTGTTGAATGAGATCTTGAGGTGGAAGGCAGTAAGTCAGTCCGTGTGGCCTCTCCACGCGTTGCCGTCTTTAAACGCGGCCCATCTGTATTCTCCCTCACAGGGGGCGCACACACACACACACACACACACACACACACACACACACACACACACACACACACACACACACACACACACACACACACTCTAGCAGCACTTCTGCTTGTTGTCTGTCAGCATGTTGAGTTTAAGATTCACAGTGCATGGATGAAAAATGGTAACAATTTGTTGCACTACTGGAGATTGCTCTGCTGGAGATAAGATGTTCAATAGCACATTTAGATATTATTAGATATGAATGGAGAAGTATTGAGAGAATTAAAACTTGTAATACCCACATTGTGTTTTTAAAGTAGTGATCTTATTGAAATTGAAATGTGAAAAACAAATGTGAAATGAACCATTTTAGCCAATTATTGTGTAGGATATGAATGTTTTGTCCCTTGACTCATCTTAAAGGAATAGTTCACCCAGAAATGAAAATTCTATAATTAATTACTCACCCTCATGAAGTTCCAAACTCGTAAGACCTTCATTCATCTTCAAAACACAAATTAAGATATTTTTGATGAAATCCGAGGTTCTCAAATTTTTGATTTTACTAATATTTTCTCTGAAGAAAGATAGACATGTATAGTGGTGAAAGCCAAAACATTAAATGTCATGGATGTATCTTTACTGTGTAATCCACTATTTTGTCGAGGGGGTCAAAATGGCATTTTTCATCTGAGATTCAGAACCAAATTACAAGGGAGTAAAACTACTTCAGAAAAATGGCAGCATCATAATGTTATTTTTAGGCAGAGATTGTTAGCTCTATTAGTCAAATCTGTTAACTAGCTATCTTTGTTGCATTATTTGCCAATATTGACCATTCAAAAATGAGAAAACAACACTTTTCATGTTTTTACCCCAAAGTTTGCATGTCTGTAACTCTAGAAGTATTAAAGTTAAATGTCCTTTTAGATATTGGGTCTTAACAAACTTTCCTTTTGGCATTAGCATTTTAAGGCCCTGTATGGTTCAGTTCCAGAGACATTGGAATTTCAAAATGGCTCCAGGAGTAAATTGATAAATTGTATACATTTTCAGTGGTCAAAAACCAAATGTGGGTCAGTTTGCAAAAGTATGAGACTTATTTTCTTTTAAAGGGGAATATCTAAAGAACAAATAATGCTGAAACTAAAGATGTATCTTGTTTTCTTCTGTCAAGACAGCCATAAGTATTCTTTTCCAAAAGTTTGCATGCCTATAACTCAAGAAATATTAAATATATCGCAATATGATTTTAGATTCTAGTACTTAATGAACGTTTCTTTTGGAATGTTAATTTTAAAGACCCTACATCATTTAGTTCTAGAGATATGGGGATGTCAATGAGGCTCTATGTCCAGATTGTTGAATTCTACCTATTTTCAGTTGTTGAAAACCAAATGTTGGTCACTTTGTTTACAGCCTATACTCTCAGACAATGTCTGAAGAAAATGAAGATGCCAAAAGGAAAGTTTGTTAAGACCCAATATCTAAAAAAGACATAGTTCTTGAGTTACAGGCATGCAAACTTTGGAATGAAAACTTGAAAAGTGCCGTTTCCCCATTTTTGATTGGTCTTCATTAGCACATAATGTACCAAAGATTGCTAAAGTCAACAGATTTTACTAATAAAGCTACCAATCTCTGCCTAAAAATAACATTATGATGCTGCCGTCTTTCTGAAGTCTTTTTAACCCCCTGTAATTTGGCTCTGAATCTCAGGTGAAAATTGACATTTTGACCCCCTTCTACAAAATAGTGGATTACTTGATAATAATGGTGGATAACTTTCTTAGCTTTTTTGATAATGCAATTTATCCAGAAAGGTTTTTAAAAGTGATGACAGATTAGGAATGCATGCTGGCCTTGTCAGATGGTGGTTATGTGTGAGGATGTGTACTTTTAGTTTTTTTGCAGTGTTCAGAGAATGAAAATCACAGTCAGATGTCATGCTAGACAAGCACAGGGCCTCCAGGCAATCGAGAGATTCAGTCCACCTCAACGTTTAATCAGTCCACCTTCAACGAGTCCTAAGAGAGCTACTAGGATTGTGTTACTGACCGAGTAAACCGCATCCTCTGTAACGAGAGAGTAAATACCTCAAGAACTAATTACACTGTGTGGTTATTAATAATATAATCAACCCTATCATGACCTGTCTTTATGCTTTCAGCAAAGAACATGTTAATAACCAGATTTTGTTCTGTTGTATTAAACAACATCTCTTGTTTAAACGCTTTAAATACACATGTAAGCAAACTTGCCACCCTGCTTTCATTAAGACATAGGGAGTGTATTTATATTAAAGCTTGTACGCCAAGGTGACTCATGATGATAAATGAATGTGGGCAGGCGTAAGGTCACCCTTTGAAAGCATATCAGCACCTTTACGTTTGCATTTAAATTGGGAGTATCTTCACATCTAAATTAATTTTAAAGCCTTTGAAGAAAAGTGAGGTTGGTCCAGAGAACCAACTACCAGACCCTTATTAAGTCACAAATGGGATGTCTGTGATGTTCCCTTGCTATGCTGATTGAATATTTGTTGTGATTCATTTGTGCGTTTACAGCGGTAACAGTGAATTAACTACAAGTGTTGCCGGTGATTTTAATTTATTGTCTCCTTGAATGTAAATTCACCCTTAGTTGCAAAGTTGATTCTGTCTAAGCTTGTGTTCCCAAAGTCATGGAAAATCTAGAAATATCCTTGAATATTAAAACTGTGTTTTCAGGTCTGGAAAAGTCTTTTTAGTAGACTACTGTTTTGGTTGTAAAAATATTTAAAGCTAAATTTATACATATTATTACAATTTAAAATAATGTTTTTATTTTAATATATTTTAAAGTGTATAGTTATTTATTAATATAATGGCAAGGTAAAGTTTTCTGCAGCTATTAATTCAGTCTTTCAGTGTCACTTGATCTTTCAGAAATCATTCAAATATGTAGATTTGCTGCTCAAGAAACATTTATTTTCAGTGTTGAAAAAACTACCTCTTCATATTTTATACAGGATAATTTGATGAATAGAAAGTTCAAAGGAACAGCATTTATTTGAATTAGAAATCTTTTGCAACATCTTACGAATGTTTTTACTTTTTTTCAACTTATTGACCCCAAACCTCTTGACAGTCGGATACTTTGCATTAATAATAAATTGCATTGATTGGTAATTTGGAGTGATATTGGCCTTTATTTATTGTCTCTAGTAAAAAAAAGGCATTTAAAACATTTAAAATATCAAATATTTCAAATAAATATTGTCCTTGCTGTTTCAATATTAAAGGGATAGTTCACCCAAAAATGAAAATTTGATGTTTATCTGCTTACCCCCAGGGCATCCAAGATGTAGGTGACTTTGTTTCCTCAGCAGAACACAAACAAAGATTTTTAAGGAAAACCGGTGCAGTCTGCCAGCCATATAATGGCAGTAGATGGGCACCAAACCTTTAAAAGTAAACAAAAACATGCACAGACAAATCCAAATTACACCCTGCGACTCATGATGATGCATTGATGTCCTAAGACATGAAACGATCGTTTTTTGCGATAAAATGAACAGTATTTATATAATTTTTTACCTTTAATACACAGCCACGTCCATCTGTCCTGAGCACGAGTTTAGCATCTGGCACGTTACATGTGTATGCGCTCTGGCGTAGTATACGCAAACACCGGAAGCGATCTTTCACATGTATACAACACTCATTGTTTACACAGTGCACAGAGATTGTGGGTATAGCGGCTATTCAAAATGGTAATTACTTGCGCTTATCCTGATTGTTCAAACCAATTTAAAGCTAAAAGATTACGTTTGCTTGCTCAAACTCATCCGGGACTTTTCACTGATTTCCCCTTCCGGCGTTTGCGTATACTACGCCAGAGCGTGTACACATGTAAAGTGCCTGATGCTAAACTCGTGCTCATGACAGATGGACGTGGCTGTGTATCAAAGGTAAAAAATGATATAAATACTGTTCAGTTTCTCGCAAAAAACGATCGTTTTGTGTCTTAGGACATCAATGTATCATCACGAGCCGCAGGGTGTAATTTGGATTTGTCTGTGCATGTTTTGTTTTTGTTCTGGTGCCCATCCACTTCCATTATTTGGCTGGCATACTGCACCGGTTTTCCTTAAAAAGCTTTGTTTGTGTTCTGCTGAGGAAACAAAGTCACCTACATCTTGAATGCCCTGGGGGTAAGCAGATAAACATCAAATTTTCATTTTTTGGTGAACTATCCCTTTAACGTAAGACTTAAATATTATGATTACCCATTTGAAATGGTATTTCACAAATAATGATAAATTATAGAAACCTGTGTGATTACTTTTAACCAGTTATATAATGCTAAATGCCTTTTAAATACCAATCAGTTTTATCATTATAAACCACACAAAAAACATTAAAACCATTTTTACACCAAAAGTTGTTTAAATGCTTTTAAAACATTGATATTCTATGTTTCGGTGTCTATGCAGTTTACAGCTTGTATTGTAAAGCTGGCATCTGGCTTTCTTACATTAGCTAGTCTCAATTTCTTAAAAAAACAAAAATACGTATTGACCCTAAACCTTCGAACAGTAGTGCATATAGTGTCATGATCGGAGCTGTGGGTCTCCCCTCAGCCTCCTGAGGTCGCCGTTCACACTGCACTTCTGATAACATTCACCTGTCCTTGTCGTTAACACTGATTACTCACATCTGTTCACTATTATCCGGTCTTTAAATACTCTCACATTTCTCTCCTGCTTCATGTCTGCATTGTCTTTTGTCCTCAATGTTATTTTGTGTTCCTGCTCCAGCTCTAGACCTTGTTCTCTGTTTTGTTCAGTTTATGTTTAAGTTTATGTTTAGTTTGCCGTGTTGGCTTTGTTTGCTTTGTTTATTGTTTTATTATTAAACTCATTACTCTCCTGCATTTGGACCCAGACCTCCCTGACTTCACGTGACATATAGTGTATATATATATAGTCAAAATACAATTTCTAAACTTACTAAGTATACATTTTAGTATGTGTGTAAATATGTATTATTACAGTTATTCTCTACTTGGATATTGATTTATTATGAAGTAGACCTTGATTGCAAACCATATGTGAGTTAATTCTTTTTGAGTTGAGTACGATTCAATAAATCTTTTGAACCACTTGTCAACAAAACCTGTCAGTAGGGCCCTAAGTGATGTCGTTCTGCTCCTCATGATTGCTGGTGTTCTTGTTACATGTTTGCTGTTGCAATCATCTTCATGCTTGTTTCCATTTTAAATTAAACCTGGAGGTGTAACTTTTCCACCACATGAGTCATGTAGGTGTGACAGACCAATTTTGCAGTTCTATTCAGCAACAAAAAATATACATTTTTTTTTTTTTCATTTACGTTTCTTTCTTTTTTTTTTTTTTTTTAATTTATTTAAATAAAGCCAGGATTGATTTTAGTGACAGGACTGTGACTCATTTTACCCCATCCATCCTGCTCTTATGGGCCTGTGACGTAAGTTCACTTGGCCATTTCCAGCAGATTTGTCTTTGGAAATGGCAGGGGTCATAAAAGCCTGTTCAGGGCCATTTCTGGGTGGCCTCTGATTAGCTGTTAGTCACTGACTGAATGGCCCGGGAGGAGCGGAGCGTGTCAGACTTGCTGGGAGAATCAGGCATCGCCTGTGCGTCATAGCTGTGTGTTCCTGTGGGAGGGAGGCATCAGGTGGTCTGTGTTGTGTTAAATAGGCTGATGTGACAGGGAGGTGGGGGTGATGATGAAGGGTGTGAGATGACTCTGTTACACTCTCATGTGTTCCTGAGTTAGAAAGTGTGGGGTGTTGCTTGGATGAGGACGCGTGACAGGAAAGTGTTTCGTGGGGTTTGTTAAAAGGGTTTTTGATGATTATTAAAGCATAAAACTTCTGACAGCATTTAAAATTAGAATGTTGGTTGGCTCAGTATGGTCATCATGTAATAATGAAACAGATCAGATGAAATAGTAACTTCTTAATTAGTACACGTTAGAATTTTGGGGAATTCATTTGAAATGGTTCTACATTTTTTTGTTCACTTGGATTGACAGGATGTTTTGATTGGATTGATGTTTTGACAGCGTCTTAAATTTATTGTAATGTGAATATTTAAGTTCACTTAAAATAAAAGTTATAATATTTGTAATACTTTGTCAACATTAAAAAAAAACAGTTCACCCAAAAATGAAAATTCTGTCATTAATTACTCACCCTCATGTTGTTCCAAACCTGTAAGACCTTTGTCCATCTTCGGAAAACAAATTAGGATACGCAACTACCATGTTCAAGGCCCAGAAAGGTAGTAAGGACATTGTTAAAATAGCCGTAATGTTATGAAGCTATGAGAAAACATTTTGTGCACAAAGAAAAAAAGACTTTAGTCAACAATTTCATCTGTGTCAATCCAGTCTTTGACATGCTTTCACTAGAGTGCCTCGATAAAAATCAATCTGATAATTTGCAGTAGCAGCATCAGTATTAGTGTTTGTATCAGTAATTTGGCCTTTATTCATAGTACATAAAAAGCATTAAAAATATATTGAATGTTTCAAATAAATATTGTTTTTATGTTGTTTCAGCATTCATTTGAAAAGTGAAAATATTTGTACTGATTGTAGAATGATTTGTAATGATTATAGAAACCATTTTTTTAACCAATTAACAAAAATTTTAAATACCAATTTTCTTATAAACCAGAAAAAAATTCTACAAATTATTAAAAGTTTTGTTTGTTTGTTTGTGCTTTGTTGTTATAAAATCACAATAAAATTCAAATAATAAAAAAATATATTTTATTATTTGTAAACCATTTATTTAGATGTTCTCATCACATTAATATTCTATTTTTCAGCATCTATGCAAACTTTAAATTCTAATTTATATGAATAATAGTAATCTCAAAATTAAAGCTTGTATTGTAAAGCTGGCGTCTGGCTTTCTTAACGACTCTCAAAATGTTATTTAGGACATAAGAATATCTAAGAACTATGTATCAAGTAAAAAATATCTTTTATGTTCTAAAGATAAACCATGATCTTACAGGTTTGGAACAAAATGAGGGTGAGTAATGAATGACAGAATTTTCATTTTGGGTTGAACTGTCCCTTTAAATTTAGTTAGGGAATGTTCAGGTCAGTCAAATCATTAAAAAGAACCCCTACTTTGGCACCAGCCTTTTTTCTTCTTCTGAAGAACGTTGACTGCTCTAAGGCATTTGAAGCTGTGGAAAATATGGATTCTGTCTTTAAGCAGAGAATAAAAGAGGTTTACTGATGTAAAGAACAGCTCGATTTCACCACAGCTTACGGAGCTTGAGAATGACACAGCAATAAAAATTAAATCCATTTCCTCAAGGCTGCGGAACTTAGAAGAAGATCCCAAGAGACCGGAAAAGTAGTCTTGACTCAGATACACATGATATTTAAAGTGCTGGTATTTTAAGCGAACACTCCCCAAGGGCTGCGGAGCAGCTGATGGCGACATTCTCGTGTTAATTTCCATCAGATGGTTAACTGGCATTTCGTGTGAAATGAGAGTGATTGAAATGGCTTCTGACTTCCCCTCATTTGAATTGTACAAACTGAGACAGTCCACCTCTAAATCTGTCTCACTGCTTAAACTTCGTGACCTCAATCTGCTGTGAGCTCTCGGCCTAAATGTTCAAACTGCGGCAGGGTCATAATTCAGAGCGGTTGATGGCGTCCTTGAAGCCTTTGTGCATTTAGGCCCTTGTAAATTAACTGTTCTGATCTTTGACATGCAGGGTAACTGTAACCCATGTACACTTCTGGACTATTATAGATTAAGCCATCACCAATCATTTGGTTTTTGACTTTTATTGCCTTCCTTTGATTAAGAGTCATTTTGCATCCAACTTGCGACACGATACCTTCAACTCAGGAGCTGAGAGGGCAAGGTGATGTAAACAGCGGAAGGTTATGCACTCTGTGCCATTAAATCCTTTCTTCCATCAAGTTCCTCTCTGGAGTGTCAGTGACTCGCTTTCAGCACCACGGACAGGGACATTCATCAGCGCTGGGCTGATGTGGTGGCAGAACCATGAGCTGTAGATCATATCCCATCAGGCCACGGGCTGACAGCTCATTTTGAAGGCCCAGCTGATAGAGAGGGCGGAGCTACGACAGGCTGCATATCCATCAGGCGTCCCGCGACCCATCCGTGCACTCTCTATCACAGTTTGGCACGTCGTGCCACTCCAAGTCGTAAAGAGCAGTTTTAGCGTGGTTCAGTCCTAAATATGCCCCTCATTTTTAATTGAGGTTTATGGGGCTGCTGTTAACATGGCTATTAATAACCATTGATGGACTAAGACCTTCAGAATGCATTGGAGACAAAAGGAGACTGCGTTCTGGAGAGAATAATGGACTGTTCCCCTTCAGGTTGTGTAAATGAAAAGAACCTATAGCCTCAAGGCTGCGCATAATTATGAGAACCTGGCAGAATGTGCCCTTGAAGAAAAATCTATCCACATAAACACTAGATAGTGTATACATTTTGTATTTATTAATACAAAAAACTATAATGATTATTATTATTACTATGTTGTACGTATGTTTGTGTGGGCATATATCTATAATTATTTTATTATATTTTTCAGTTATTTTATTTAATTGTTTTTTTTATTTTTATTTATATATATATATATATATATATATATATATATATATATATATTATGTGTGTGTGTGTGTGTGTGTGTGTGTGTGTGTTTTATAATTATATAAATAGTTGTATGTATTGTTATTTTATTTTTTGTTTATAAAGGTAAAATATATAACTTAATAATAATAATAATTATTATTAAATAAATAAATGTATGTGTGTATATCTATCAATATTTGATTAGTTTTTTTGTTTTTTAATTGTTTTTATTGAATTATAATTTTTAAATAATAATAATAATAATAATAATAATAATAATAATAATGATGATAATAATAATAATAATAATAATAAAATTTATTATAGCATTATCATAAAAACCTTATTATTATTAAGGTATATATGTATGTATGTGTGTGTGTGTATTTGTAATTATTTATTATATTTTAATTGTTTTATTTGATTGTTTTTTATTTCATCTATAATTTTTAATATAAATTTTAAAATCTATAATTATTTTACTATGTTTTTTAGTTGTTTATTTTAGTTGTTTATTTAGTTTATTTTATTGTTTTTATGTAATTATTTTTTTTACTATTTATTAATAATAAAGATTTTATAATATTAAGTTTTATGTATTTTTATTGTTTATAATTTAATTTTTTTTAAATAATATTAATAATAATTATAATAATAATAATTGTATTATTATTATTATTATTATTTAGTGTTTATATATATATATACACTGTATATATATTATTTTATATTCATTTTGTGAGATTGATCAACTATTTGACAATGAAAATCTTTTACATTATGAAAAATATAAAACATATAGTCAATAATGTTGACTAAGCAGTTTTCTACTTATCCAAAAAAAAATGTCTTGTGCCCATCCTCATTTAATATAACAATTCTCCATATTTCCTTTTAATAATTTTGGCTACAAAATATGACTAAACTAGGGAGGGTAAATACTTTAAAATCAACATTTGCAAAGTCAGCATATTATTGTGGTTTTGTAAAAAGTTAGGTAAAAAATGCCACATAACTGACTTCCTTCACCAGAAGGAAATCCAGCCTTCATTCTGCAATATAATAGATTTCATGGCTTAAAATAGAAGGTGGCTGTCAGAGCACCTGCACTTCATACCTAAGTAAATTGGTCCCCAAGTGTTTCTGTGTGTACTTAAGCCTACCAGTGAAGACCGTACGGAGATGATGACAGGTCTTCTCTTAACCACCATTCATGTTTTTGTCTTTAATAACATGTCTGAAAGAGAGAGAGAGAGAGAGAGAGAGAGAGAGAGAGAGAGAGAGAGAGAGAGAGAGAGAGAGAGAAAGGGGCACTAGGAAGAGTTTTAATAGCCCTGCTGTTAAACACTGGCAGTAGTAGTGTTTGGCCTCAAATCATGACAGTGGAAAAAGGAGATGCTATAAAACAGCAGCGTGAATTTTATTAGTACATTTCATCTCAGGGAGAAGTGAGAGACTGTGCAAGTGCCAGGAAATGAAACCCTCTATTAACCTCTCACAACGTGCCTGAATTAGTACAGCAAGCAATAGCCTGCACTTGTGTCATTGAAAGGTTCAGAGGTCAAGGTCAAATAACATCAGAATTACAAACTTTTTTAATGACAGTCCATGCAGAAAGATGTTTTTCTCTCAAAAACATCCTTAAGGGTTTTGTTTTTAGCTTTCCTCAAAGTCAGAGCTTTACAGAAATGACAAAATTAATATTTAAGACAGGATAGGAGTCTGGTTATATTAGCTCATTATCAGTCCTGGAACAATGACAGCTGTTCATATGTGAACATTATATGCAAATAATGTCCAATATGCAGTTTGAGGTGCTTCCTCTGTGCATGTGTGATGCAGAATATGCCTGTGCTGGAAGATGATGCATGCTTTCACAGGATTGACTTTCTCTAGTACTGAAGAAATCACTTTAGAAACAGACTTTTGATATATCTCGATCTAACACAGTAAGTTTGCTTGGGGGCTCTGTCCTTTTATGCACTCTTGGCCCTGCACCTCACTCTCTGAAATATTGGATTTCAGACATTTTTGTTTTCTTTTCATGCACCTGAAGTTGCACCTGAACAACCATACAACACCTTTAAGTTGATTAGAGCCAGAAAAGCTCCAAATCCCCTGCCTGCTCTGACTTTACCACCTTATCCCAGATCCCAATGCTTAACTAACTGCTGTCATATTGTTTCAATCATTGTGACGTAGTGTGTATTAGGTCTGGGCGATATAACTACAATTATTTTTCATTATTTTTCACAATGTTTAAATTTATATCTTGAGTGTTTTTTCTTTTTAATGAGCAATCATTTAAACAAAACAGTCATTTTAACTGCATTTTTGCTGTAGTTTATTTCTTGCATTAAACTAAATTTAAAATATTTGATGCAAGATATAAGATAAAATAACAAATAGAAATAACAGTGTAGTTGTTTTCCACACTGATTTTCACTAAATGAACAAGAAATAATGATATTTAATTGTTCTCATTAAAACCACTGCATAGTCATACAGACTTTAACATATATGTACATACATTTTTAATAATAATAAGTTTGATAAGTGAATTGTATTTTGAAATAGACAATTTGAACTAATTTACTTAAACAAATGTGACCCTGGACCACAAAACAAGTCTTAAGTAGCATAAGTATATTTGTAGCAATATGCAAAAGACATTGTATGGGTCAAAATTATTGATTTTTCTTAGGATAATAAATAAAGATCATGTTCCATAAAGATATTTTGTAAATTTCCTACTGTAAATATATCAAAACTTATTTTTGTTTAGTAATATGCATTGTTAAGAACTTAATTTGGACAACTTTAAATGAGATTTTCTCAATATTTTTTTTTTTTTTTAAATTTGATTTTCAAATAGTTGTATCTCGGCCAAATATTGTCCTAGCAAACCATACATCAATGGAAAACTTATTCAGTTTTCAGATGATGTATATAAAAAAATGGACCCTTATGACTGGTTTTTATGGTCCATGGTCATGAATTGAACTTTCCAACTCTTTAAATCTGTCAAAATTAAGACAATGTGCAACAAGGAATGATTGTGATATTCACATTAATGTAATTACACAATTTGATTATATTATGAAATCATTGAATGTATTTGACATATCGCCCAGTCCTACTGTGTATTATGCTTTTCTGTCTCTTACCTTCTCTCCTTCTCTTTCTTCTCTATATCAAGCTATTATATGTGTTCTGCTAATCTTGTTACTGTTGTTGCTTATTATTATTATTATTATTATTATTATTATTATTATGACCTTGTTGTTGTCATTTATACTTTGTGTCTTTTCTTTACGTATTTCTCTCATTGTGTTGAATGAGTTTTGTTGCTTTGAGCGCTCTCTCCCTTTCTAACCCTTCGTTCATTTTGTTATGGCCCGACCGCAGTCCAGGATGACGCTGCTCCAGGTACCCAGGAGTACATTATGTTGCGGCAGGATTCCATCCATTCTGCGGATATAAGGGGTAAAGGCTCCCCTTTTCGTGCTAAGTGTCATGAAATCTTCTGCTGCCCACTGAAGCAAGTCGTCCTCAAAGAAAACTCAGAGCCCGAAGGTTTGTGTGCAACACATCCACGTTTTTCTTTGTATCTTTTACTTAAGTTTAAGTTTCATTTGAACTTGCTTTTGTTTTTTTGCCTTTTCTTAAAAGCATCTGACTTGTGCATTTTCTGTTCGTGAGCCATATTTGTGTCTTGTAGAAACTGCTTGAAGTCTGCAATGTTGAATGCCCGAAGGACACACTCTCTTTTTCTCTGTGTGTGTGTCTGTGCTGAATGCAGACCTGTGCTCATGATCCTTCAGATCTGTATTCACTAGTGATTACCTGATGATGTCACCTTACCTGAGGCTCTGTACTTATATTTAGAGGCACAAATCAGGGCTCTACACTCACATATTTTTTCAGAAACATTTATATCCAAGTTAAAGAGAAAGCTTACCCACAAATAAAAATTCTGTCATTGATTACTCACCATTATGTTGTTTCAAACCCATAAGAACACAAATATATTTTTGATGAAATCCAATGAAATTCTGACCCTACACAGACCGCAGTGCAACTAAAACTTTCAAGGCCCAGAAAGGTAGTAAGGACATCAATAAATCTTTGTGGACAAAAAGTATTCTCGTAGCTTCATAAAATTACAGTTGAACCACTGATATCACATGGACTATTTTAGTGATGTCTTTACTACCTTTCTGGGCCTTGAAAGTTTCAGTTGTGTTGCTATCTAATCTATGCAGGGTCAAACCCCTTATGGGTTTGGAACAACATGAGGGTGAGTAATTAATGACAGAATTTTAACTAATGGTGTTATGTATTGCATTATATAATGTATTGTGTATTGCATTATATAATTATATAAAATTATAACAATATCATATATTATTTATTAAATGTTTTTTAATAAAAAAAATGTTTTACATTTTCCTTGAAAGTGTCTAAATGCTGTAAGTTACATGAAATCCACACTTTAGACCTTACTTAATAGCTAAAAGTCAGACGAAATTCATGAATTGCAAAGGGATGTTTCATGAATATTTAAATTACTTGACTAGATGTCTGCATGTCTAAGTAATACTCTTTATAGCTTATACTTTAGAATACCTAAAATGTGACCCTGGACCACAAAACCAGTCATAAGAGTAAATTTTTTAAATTAAATTAGCTTTTCATTGATGTATGATTTATTAGGATAGGATTTTTGGCCAAAATACAACTATTTGAAAGTTTTGAATCTGAGGGTGCAAAAAAATCTAAATACTAATAAAATCACCTTTAAAGTTGGTTAGAAAAATGCATATTACTAATCAAAAAGTAAGTTTTGATATATTTACAGTAGGACATTTACAAAATATCTTCATGGAACATGATCTTTACTTAATACCCTAATGAGTTTTGGCATAAAAAAAAATCTATAATTTTGACATACAGTGTATTTTTGGATATTGCTACAAATATATCCGTGCTACTTTAGACTGGTTTTGTGGTCCAGGGTCACAAATTATTTCGCTTAAAAATTCAGCCTATGCTGTTTGTACCATTTTTATACAGGAAGAAAACTAAATCTAGACAAGTGCAATAACACAGGAGTCTTACACCGTGTCCTAACTACACTAGATGCGACAAGATTCCAGCGACAAGCAATTTGGCTGTCTACACCAGCCGTGACAACAAGTTGATAATCTAATTAAACCTTTTTAACATTATTAAAACTACATACTGAGTAACTGATACCATCTTTGGTATGGAATATGCTTGTTGGTTCGCAGTTTTAATGTACATGTTTGCTTTCATTTATTTTCAAGATCTGTTGTTGCTTTCGGTATGGCTATAAATGTCACGCTACATGATATTCAAACTCACATTAGATCTCACATCGAATAAAGCACAAAATCAGCACCTGAGATTATCACTGTCATAGTTTCTATGTTTCTATTTCGCAGAAATAGAAACCATTTCTAAAATTATGCTTATCGCTGTCATGGCTAGATAGGACAAAAAGAAGGATACGGTGTTATATGCACTTTCAAAACTTGATTTAAAAGCCATGAGTTTTGATCAGGTGTTACTTGTACTTGTGTGACTAAATACATTTTTACATTGACACTAGTTTATAAATGACATGCTTTAGTGTAGAGCCCTGTAAATACAAAAGACCCAGATTGTAAAGTATGCCTTATATTGCAGCCTCTTGATCACTTACCCTTTAATTTAATTGAGTGAGTGGACGATGATGATGATGATTCACAAGCATGTACTACTTACTTCTATAGATCAAACTCCACCCCCTTACCTTAAGCCCCTCCCCTTTAATAACACAGCTTGTCCTTTACTCGCTCTTCTCTCTGTATCTCTCTGTCTTAGCCCTGCACTTATTTTCAGACACCCCTCTCCCCACACATCAGGTTTACATTAGATGGATATCTGTTTAACTGCTGCCCATCTGTTTCACAAATGATAACGTTACTGCTTTCAAAGAGCTAGCTTGGACCCTCTGTCTCTTTGTTTTTCTTTTCCATCAATCTGGCTCTTCCTGTCAGATGTTTTCAGATGCATGAGGGTTGCTAATGTCGTTTGTACACGGGTCCGATTGTTATGGGGTCCTGCATGCGGCTGAATGCTGTATTGTCTTCATGTTAAGGGAATCTCGTAGAGTACTAAGATTGTCCAAACATGTTGTGAATGTGATTGTAAAGTGTTTTTCTTTTCAGACTCTCAGATCACTGGGTAAGCTATCAGCAGTCACCTCAAACCTAAACACACAAATGCGCTCGTCTCTGCCACTGTGCTGGATGACATATGAATTGTTTACGCATGGCTGGAATGCAGCTCTAGATTGATGGATAATTTAGTTGTCATAGATACAGTGCCATTACTGCTGACAAACATGTGCCTAATCAATTATTCAGTAATGGTTTATTTTCACGGTCATTACTACCTCATTTCTGTGTCGTATAGAGTTGTTGATGGTCTCGGAGGAGCAAGGGTGAGTTGGGTGCAGGGAATCTTTTTCCTTGTCTGTTTGTGGTAAATTTTTATCTGTCTGAATCTTGCTGCAAACAAGAGGACACGAGTGAAAAAGAGAAGGAGGGGAAGACTTATGAAGAGACAGACTGGAGTACTGCAGATCTATTATTCAGTCTGACTGAAGCTCTGCTCGGACGTGACTGAATTTGCAAAGAAAGTCATGGGTTTCTTATGAAACATGCTTATAAGCAGCATTCCATCAAGGGTGACGGGAATCGTTCACCTTAAAATGAAAATTCTGTCATCATGAAATTTACTCATCCTCATGTCGTTCCGAATGCTTTCTTTCCTCAGCGGAACAAAGGAGGAGATGTTTGGCAGAAAGTTCACACTGCTCTTTTTCATGCAACAAAAGTGAAGGGGAACAGAGACAACCTTCAAAAAGTATACCAAAGCTCCATAATAGTACCAAAAGTTGCACATACAGTTTTTTTCCCTGAAGCTGTAAATAAAACAGAGATTATTTGAGTATATTTTAGAGTACTATTTTAGTTTTTTCTACTTCAAATTTTTGTTTATGTTACATGCAATGTGTGACTTGATGTTTCTTTGTAATTATTTGTTAAAATTACTAGGATTTTCTAAGTAAAAGTTTTTACAGCATTTTTATTTTTTATTTTTCAATATTTCATATTTCAAATGATAGCTTTTTGTCTGTTTGTTATAAAAACCTTCACATATGGCTTTAGGCTACATCTACATTAATGCGAATACATTTGAAAACTAAGTTTTCGTCCACATTAGCGTTTTCAAGCATTTTCCAAAAGTTTCTCATCCACACTGACATTGTGAGTACATTTTCTGTCATCTTTTTAGGACTGTAATATGAAGAGTGTACAAATGTAAATGTCTTTAGCAACAGTGTGAAAGTGAATAACACACAACAGGCACAGATACTGCTATAGATGTCTATTGGTACAATATGCATCACATGACCAAACACGCCTTATCATTTTCAAAAGCTTAAGTTTTCACAGTCCACACTACAAATTTATCCACTTTGAAGAGCGTTTTGAAAACTAAGCGTTTCTAAGCTCTGTTTTCCTTGACAAAAATGCCATCTCGGTGTGGACGAAAGACCAAAAGAGAAAGAAAAATGTGTTTTCAAACAAAAACGTATTAGTGTGGACATGGCGTTATAAGATGTGGAATATATCATACATGTAGTGCAAACTAATTTTAGGATGCTTTCTTGGAGATTTAAATAGGGCCTTATGAAAGCTCTTTTATTTTTTCCCAAATTCCATTTATTTATTTCCGAATTACATTTTTCCATTTGAATTTTTCTGGATTCTGTTGTAATGGTTAAATTCAAAATTACATGTCTAATTAATTGAGATCATGGAACTTACACAATTTAACAGCAATGTATTTTTTTTTTTATATGTTTAATTTTTTCTCAAATCAAGTTTTATTTTTTACCAAATTTCCATTGATTTGAGAAAAAAGAAAATGTATAAAAGGCTTTGAAAATGTAATTTTTGTTAAAAATAATAAATTACTGTTAAATTGTAAAATGATTTACAGTGTTTTACATTGATTCTCCAGATTCCATTTGTAAGGTTTTAGTAATCTCAAGCATCCCTACTTAATAATTTTTTAAATTATTAAAGTAGGGATACTTAATAATAAAAATAATAATAATAATAATAATAAAAAAAAATATATATATATATATATATAGAAAATCTGTGTTGTGTATTCACATTCACAAAGAATTTTTCTGGTAAATGTTCCTTAAAAATGTTAATAATAATTGTATTAGTAATAGTAGTATTGTCATTACCTTAAATAATATATTTCTGTCACAATTTCTTCAAGTTAAACCAAACTTTTTTGACAGGTTGCTGTGAAGACCTTTAAGTTTTTGTTTGCATATGATATGAGGATAGTTTTTCTCAAAAAGAAATGGTAAAATGCTCATAAAGTGACTTTCACAGCAGTTTTGGAAATTGTTTGTTTTCATATAATCCTTTATGAGGCAGCAGAGACTAAAAACACTGTGAACATCAGGCGCGCTTTAGTGTGTGTGGTAGTTTTGCGGTTTAATATTTACAGGCACTAGTCCATATCACCATTTTATTTGCTACTTTTGGTTTTAATCGTCCAAAATTTGGCAAATTCCGTGAAATTCTGTGTTATACAGTAAATTCGGTTTTTATGACTGGATTATGCGTTTTCCACAACACTGAAATCATTGGGCCCTATTCAAAGCACCTTGTTGCTATATGCTTTCATTTTATGGAAAAGAGCAGCGTGAACATCCTGTCATCTTGTATTCCAAGGAGAAAAAAAAAAAAAAACTGGAACATACTGATTTGGAACAACATGAGGGTGAGTAAATAATATCATTTTCAATTTTGTGTGAACTATGCCTTTAAGAGAGGATGGCCATCTAAACCCCTGTGTAGGAGGACGACATGCTGTTCTGGGATCAGATTATGTGTCACAGAGACTCAGAGTTAGTTTGGACATGTTTCAGTGATGGAGAAAGCAATGGGTGCAGGTGATGATTCCTGTTAGCTGAGAATCTGTTGCTGATTTCTTACACCACAAATATTATTACACACACACACACACACACACACACACACACACACACACACACACACACACACACACACACACACACACACACACACACACACACACACACACACACACACACACACACACACACTCGATAGAGACTCAGATCAGAAGTGGAGTCTATAATCCAAATCCCTGTAGTGCAGCAGACTCTCTCCTTAACTTCTCCTCTCTGTCTCCTGTTCTGTTACGCTACTTACCCTCAACATCCTTTATCTCTTTTTGCTCTCTCTTGACAGCTCCAAATTCATCCCCCAATCAATATCTGCCTGATTTCTGTTTCTTCTCTATCCTAACATCTTTCTGTATCTCTTTTTGTCTTTTCTGTCTTTCTCATTCTTACAGTGCAGTGAAATATGTCCCAAAGGGCTGTTTCTTTATCATATTTGATCAATAACTGAGAACAAGTTGTACTTTTGCTATTTATCCTCGAAAGCACACACTCAAACCTGAGTGTGCAGTAACACTTGTTATTTACAGGCCAACTTTTTCACATCCCACAAGTTTAATACGTCCCTGTCTTCTCTGGAAGCGATATATCACACTGTGATATGTGTGGGTGTGTATATTAACATCACCCCCCCCCCCCCTTGAATTTCCAGCCACCATTACTATGACAGAAAGTTGCTTGCGGTTTGAAAAAGAACATTGAAAAGTTTGCGGTCAGAAGATTTCTAATGTTTAAAAACGGTAAAAACAGCAATATTGTGAAATGTTATAAATCATTTTATTCAACACTTTGAGTCATGTTAAAAAGACTCAAATACAAATGTAAACTGCAAGTGATGCCCATTGTTGTGATACCATTTATATGCTATTCATCAAACATATTGCAGTTATAAATCACAGCTACATCCATAGCCCTATTTTGCACAATCTGATGGCTGGCTCTCTCATTTCACAAACCATGTGTATCAATAAAGCGCTTGGCACATTCATCCACTCTCCCACCTGTGTAAACGGCATCAGTGCGACTGATGAGCTCTGAAATTACATTACGGCTGACCCCCACTTCTCATTTCAGCTGCTCCTCTCAAACTGCATGACTCAACGGCGTTATCACTAACGGCACGAAGTCTAGCTAGACTCTAATAATGCCGTTTTTGTTTGTTTGTTTCCTCATTTTGTTGCATCACGCTCACGGGATCAGGCTGGAGCTATTTATGCAAATGTTTGCGCAAATAGAGAAAGCATGAATAAGTCATGGTTATGATAATGGACGTGGGCCAGGGGAATTCAGATGGGTGGAGCGGAGTGAAGGACCATCTGCACTGCACTCTATTTGTGAGGTGTTTTTAACAGTGTGTTTTATATTTGCAATAGGGATTTTAGTGCCCACATTTACAGACAGCTTAGTTGTTGTTTTTTTTACCTGGGTGTCTCTAAGGATGTGTAAAAGGTGAGAGCTTGAGTTAGTGCAGCTGATCTGACTGGTCATTCAGGTGGTACTACTGCCATCATCTTGCTCCAGGACACACAGCCAGCCTTTTAACTGCTGCGAAATGCCAGCAGTGTGATGGAGGGCCTCCAGTACGCCATACTTCGTCATCTTCAACTGAGCTGGGTTAAAAGTGATGCCACATACCCACCCCTCCATAGCTACAGTACAGTCATTTCTTAAGTATTTGGACACTTAAAGGGATAGTTCACCCAAAAATAAAAAAATAACCTCATGATTTACTCACCCTCAAGCCATTCAAGGTATATGACTTTCGTCTTATATTAAAAAATGTCCTGGCTCTTCCAAGCTTTATAATAGCAGGTGTTGATATTTTGAAGTCCAATAAAGTGCAACCATCCATCATGAAGAGTACTCCACATGGCTCTAGGAGGTTATTAAAGGTCTCCTGAAGCGAACCGATGAATTTGTGTAAGAAAATATCCATATTTCACACTTTAAACCGTAATTTCTAGCTTTCGCTAACTGGCATACACGTGTATACGAGAGAGTGGCATTGTAGCGGATGACATAGGATGTAGGTGAACACAGTGATGAATGCAGAAGCGTAGTGGAGAGAGCAAAACAAAACAGCGGTCACAAATTACGAAGTACAAAGTACAAAATGAGGATTTGTAAAGAAAAAAGTTGGAGTATTTCAGTGTAAGCCAATAGGAGACCTTTTTTCCTTTGCTGTAAACAAAACTTGGTTCACTTCAGAAGGCCTTTATTAACCCCTCAGAGCTGTGTGGAGTACTTTTTATGATAGATGGAGGCACTTTCTTAGACTTTAAAATCTCAACACCCATTCACTGCTATTATAGAGCTTGGAAGAGCCAGGACATTTTTAAAAATAACTCTGATTGCATTCATCTGAAAGAAGAAAGTCATATACACCTAGGATGGCTTGAGGGTGAGTAAATCATGGGGAAATTGTCATTTTTGGGTGAGCTATCACTTTTTAAAAGTTTCATCACTTTTAGACACCGAAATGTCAAACCAAACCAAGCCAAATTACCCTGGTTAACACTGCACCATAAAAATCAAGATCCTTTTCTAGTCCTGAATCCCTGAACTCTCCCTAATGCTTTCTTGAACCATTAGGACACTATCCTTCCCCACTGGTTTCAGAGCGGCTGCTTTAACACCTCTTTTCTTTTACACACTTCTCCACACAGCCTCACAGACCTCCTGTGGCTCTCCTGGAGTGAAGATGTAAAAAACCTGCCAACCTAAATCTTACCTGCTGTCACTTTAGTGGATTCAGTCAAATCTAGTAACATGCCGTGCCAGGTTTTCACTTAAAACTTTCAGTTTGTGACTGGCATTGACTCACACAGTCTGTAGATGTATGTACATTACAAGGTGTAAACAGCATTTTAGTCTGTAAGCTGTTTATGCTATGTTGGGATGTATGAATCACATGATGACAGCCTAATGCATGTACATATTTTCAAGAATACAAGTTTCTTAGTGAGTTTTTAGATGAGACACTGAATGTGGTGCAACATAAAAGAACAGAATGCAGTGTTCTTGAAATGTGGACTATTTTTAACTGCCTGACTTATAAACGCTTTTGATCTAGACTTTCTGTTTTTAGTTTTGATATTTTTAGCAGCGGTGCTATATTTATGGAGACTTGGGAGTGTCACAAGATGATAGAATCAATTATCAGTTTATTAATACTATAAGAGAAATACATTTTCAAATTATACACTACCAGTCAAAAGTTTTTGAACAGTAAAATTTTTAATGTTTAATGTTAAAGAAGTATTTTCTTCTCACCAAGCAAACAAGGAAGTACAGCAAAAACAGATTTAAAAAAAATATTTTTATATTTGAATATATTTTAAAATGTAACTTATTCCTGTGATTTCAATGCTGAATTTTTAGCATTATTACTCCAGTCTTCAGTGTCACATGATAATTCAGAAATCATTCTAATATTCTGATTTGCTGCTTAAAAACATTATTATTATTATTCCATTGAAAACAGCTAAGTAGAGTTTTTTTTTTAGGTTTATTTGATGAATAGAAAGTTCAGAAGAACATCATTTCAGATAAATGCTGATCTTTAGATATTTCTGTTCATTAAAAGAATACTGAAAAAATATATTCTCTTTTAAATATGTTTCTTGAACAGCAAATCAGCATATCAGAATGATTTCTGAAGGATCATGGGACACACTGAAGACTGGAGTAATGATGCTGACAATTTAGCTTTGATCACAGGAATAAATTACATTTTAAAATATATTTAAATAGAAAGCAGTTATGTTAAATAGTAAAAATATTTCACAATATTACTGCTTTTGCTGTATTTTGGATCAAATAAATGCAGGCTTGGTGAGCAGAAGAGACTTTAAAAAAACATTAAAAATCTTACTGTTCAAAAACATTTAATTGGTAGTAAATGGAACGACAATAAATTTATTTGTATTTTTATAAATTACAGTTAAAAAGTGCTTTATAAAACTGGACGGCTCAAATGTAGGAATAATCTACAGAATGAATTAGAGTCAACTTTTGATTGGAAGCAATTTGTAAATGGTTTATAAATGTGTTGTTTGTTTTTACATAGTTTTACACATTTTTAACCTTTAATTATATTCAGTTTATTTTTCTGTGCCGCTTCTAGTCTTTATTAAAAGGCTAGTTCGCCCAAACATTCTGTCATTGATTACTTACTATCACTATCAAACCTATAAGACCTTCATTCATATTCTGAAGACAAATTAAGATATTTTTGATGAAATCTGAGAGCAACCACGTTCAAGGCCCAGAAAGGTAGTAAGGACATCATTAAAATAGTCACATCAGTGGTTTAACCTTAAAATTATGAAGCAACAAGAAAACAAAAAAAACGACTTTATTCAACAATTTTGAACAACAATTTTCTCTTGTACCTTATTTATCCCCTAACATATCCCCTAACATATTAATACCTAAAGTGTACACATTAGTATCTTTTGAAAGGGCCCCAGTAACAGTTGGTGTCTTTGTTTCAGATAGTGCAGATGGAGCTCTGCTGCATTGAGGTAAAAATGTAGTGTAAATGTTTGATAAAGAATGCAAAATTCGTGAATGGGAGGAAAAGAGCAGGCGCGCTTTCAATCCTGCCTAACTCGCCCTCTTTCCTTAACCACTCACACAAACTGCACACAAACACACACGCTTGGTCTTTTCCTCTCGCCCACGCCAGTGTATTCCAGATGCCTGTTTAGACGGGTAGTCATGAGTCATCTCCCCACACGCTCTCGCCTATTCTCCTCTTTCATCAACCTGTTTCACACCTCTTCAGTCCCTCGCGCTCCTGGAGAGCTGAACTGAGAGGTGTACAGTAGGTAACTTCTCTCCTCCGCTTCCTCGCTGAACAGCTCCACGAACACTATAGCAGCGCTTTATCCAGCAGTGGCCACCGCCAAAATATTCCACCCTGTCAGAGAGGAAATCAATAGGCGAACACTCTACAGCTCCATTTAAAAGTCATTTGTGCTCTGCGCCACTTTACAGATGGGTGATGCCCTCATTTGGGTTGAAATGTTTGCTGGGAAAGTTTACTTCTCTGTCTGTTCCAATAGTGTGTGAATGTGAACAGGGGTGATAGTTGAACCCAGAGCCCTCAGTCTGTGATATGGTCCTGTCCTGTGGGATGCAGTGGAATAGCGCAATTACATAAGACTCCAGAGCGTCTTCTCCCAAAGGGCTTCTGGCAGGCTAAGGCCTTGTCTGCACTGATTTACACAGACACCCAATTTGGAGCATCGTCTCTGCTGCCAGCACTGGTGAAGGATCTGAGAGTGTTGGGCTGGACAGAAGATGCAGAATTAATGTCTGCCAGCACTCTCTCGTCCTCACCCACCAGCATACCAATATATAGATAGAGGTGTTTTGTGTTTAAATGATTTTGTTGGAAAACAGCTCAGATATTAATTGTAAGATGTTGAAGGTTCAATATCGCAACAGCCTGTTTAGCCATGTGTGTAATCTTTATTTATTGGCTTACCAGGAAAGAGGGTGTTTTTTTCTGTGATGTGATACTGTAGATCAGTCACATGAGGCACGATCCTACTGGAGCAACCTTGGGTTAAGTGCATTGCTCAAAGGCACAGTGGTGATTAAGCTCCAAGCTCCTTGAGGAGACTCAAACCTCAGACACACTACTAAAGAATGATCACAAAGGCAGTCTCTGATATAAAATGTGACCCTGTGAAACACAAAAGTAGCCCAGGTATTTTTGTAGCAATAGCCAAAAATATGTTATATTTTTCGTTTATGCCAAAAATCATTAGTAAAGATCATGTTTCATGAAGATATTTTGTAAACTTCCTACCATAAATATATCAAAACTACATTTCTGATTAGTAATATGCATTGCTAAGACAACATTAACAGTGATTTTCACAGTATTTGACTTTTTTGCACCCTCAGATTCCAGAATTTCAAATAGTTGTATCTTGGCCAAATATTTTTCTGTGCTTACAAACTATACATCAATGGAAAGCTTATTTATTCATTGCTTTCAAATGCTTTCAGATGATGTATTGCTTTTAGAAAAATTAACCCTTATGACTAGTTTTGTGGTCCAGGGTCACAATTTTTGGATGATAACAGATAAGATAAGAAGGTAATCATTACATGGCTCATGTTAAAATTAGTGCTGTCAATAGAAAAAAAAATAAAAAATTTAACTAATTATTCACACATTTTTTTCTTATTTTATTACGATTAATCCCAACATTGGTTTTTAAATATACTTTTATATTGCAATAATTTAACATTCAATCTTCAAATTAATGTAGTAAAGACATAAAGACAGCATATTTTTAATATTTGTTAAATATTTTTTAATGACTGAAGGTGTATCACAAATATTACTGATGTCTCTAGGAATTTTTTTTGTCCTAATATGTAACCATTGACTATAGCCATTCAACATTACAGTATAATTGAGACATGTCAACTTGAACATTTATTGGTTTTTAAAAAATAACAACTTCACATATAAACAAGGTTATATTTGTAGCCATAGACAAAAATACATTGTATGGGTCAAAATTAGGGGTGTAACGATATGCCTAGGTCACGATACAGTACGTATCGTGATATTGGGTTCACGATACGATACGTATCACGATATTTTGAACAAAAATTAAAACATGAAACTGAAAATCAAACAACAGATTTTTTTTTTTTTTAAATAAACAAATTTCAATAACTTTCTTAGTTTTACATGCAGGGTCACATTTTAAGGTTTAATAGAAACCTTCTGTATTAAAATTAACAACTGAATAGGTCTGTCTGTCACTGAATTTTTTTTTAAAAATTTAACCTGATAGTGATAAAATTGTCAAGATGTCAAATTCTTTAAACCTGCTAGCGATGCAAGATTCTATGTGTGTGCTACCCGACGGGTGAACCGCTATAACTGACGTAACGGTGGAATAATATTTATCTGTCAGGTGCAGTGCAGGTGACAGGCACGGGTATTTGCTCTCTGGACTCAATCCGGTACACGCTGACGCTGCTCTCAAACGGTCCCGTTTTGTGTTCACGCTCTGTCTGAAGACCGTTTAAAAGCCCTTTCACATGTTGTCTGAAGACCGTTTAAAAGCCGAACTCATGTTGCTCTACTAATATTCAGTTCAAATGATTTCTGCATCTGATTCTGCAATGAAAGCACAAGCAGCGCTGTTGCAGAGTAGGAGACGTCGGCAGCTCAACCAATAGGATTAGACTGTCGTCATATCGTAAATGTATCGTCATCACTCTACAATACATATCGTAACATTTTTGCATCGCGAAATATCGTACCACGAAATATCGTTACATCCCTAGTCAAAATTATCGATTTTTCTTTCATGCCAAAAAATCATTAGGATATTATGTAAAGATCATGTTCAATGAAGATATTTTGTAAATTTCCTATCATAAATATATCAAAACGTTTTTGATGAGTAATATGCATTGCTAAGAACTTCATTTAGACAACTTTAAAATGTTTTGATTTTTTTCCCAACCTATAGATTTCGAATACAGTAGTTGTATTTTGGCCAAATAGTGTCCTATCCTAACAAATCCTTACATCAATGGAAAGCTTATTTAATCAGATTTCAGATGATGTATAAAACTCAATTTAACTCAATTTATGACTGGTTTTGTGGTCCAGAGTCACATATATTCATAGTTTACCTGTGCCCTTCAGCAAGTAGGAAGCATACAGAAACTGAATAAAGTTATCAAACACAAAATACTAACTTAATTATAGATTAATCCTTAAAGCTACAAAGGTTATTGATTTCCTTTTTTCTTTTGTTCTTTGATAAATAGACATCACAGCAGCTGGGTTAATAGCTAATTTGGATGCTATTACTTTAAGAGCTGCTGCTGCTGAATGTGACGCAGATCTGACATGCATGGTTTCATTCACGCTTTAATATGAAATGATACAGGCTACAGCATGCTCCACAGTATAATGGCTGACAGACAGGTAAATTAGTTTTTACTGACACATGGCCTGACAACATCTCATCTGACCACAGCTCATTATTGTTTCACTGAAGCTTCTCATCACTTGTACCCTTCCCGTGCTCATAGGACTAGCGCCTGGCGTTGAAGTGAAGTTGGAGTGTGTCTGAAAAGTCCCGTTTGATGTGGTCATAAGGATGTTTTGCGACTAAGTAAATGCACGTCTTGTCAAGAAAAAAGTGACAGAAGCAGCAGTTGTAAGTGGGATGTCCAACCCTAGCCCCACTCCTGTAATAACTGCGTTAATTTTTAATTTTTTGTCATTTTTATAAATAATTAAAAATCTTACTGAACCCAAATTTTTAAACTGTAGTGTATTCAACATTTATTTTGGTTTTGGAAGTTGGAAGTTGTAAAGCCAGCCAGTCAGATCTTGCCAGATCAATAAAGTGTTTGCCATATTTTATGTGCAGCATGCATCTTGCAGTTAGTGAATATACTGTGGTAAGTCTGATATTACTACAACTTGCAGCCTAAAGTGAGATGTCTAATAAAAAACAGGTTTATGTATGTATGTTAGACATTGACATTCAAATCGTTTTTGAATAGGGATGTTTGATGTGCTTTGTCTTGTACCATCTCCTAGACATGCAACATAAGTCTCTTCCTGTTTTTGTGACTCAAAGTACAAAGTATGATCTAATTTCTCAGTTGAGACACTTCACTGTCCTCATTTTATACAAAGAAACTTTTCACATTGCTCTTATCAGTTTTGTGGTTCAGAGATACTGTCAGACAGAATATATAGCCTATGGTTAACCCAAGGATAAATTTAGTCTGTTTTTGACAGTCTGAGCTCTCTAAACAGTTTGCGCCTGAATATAGTGCCATTTTCTTTCTGTACACTTCTGTAGGTTAAAGCAGTAGGCTCAATGGGCCAGTAATGTCTTTACAGAGAGGATGAGATTCAGTGTATTCAACCACTCCAGGCGAGCAGCTATTTATAGCTAATCCTGAAGTGACAGGGAACAGGGGCTAAGACACTGTTCTGGGACACACATTCAGGGTAGATGCAGGCAAAACAGGAAGAAAAGAAACCATTGCAAAGCATCTCTAATACATGTGTGCTAGGAGGATACTGACCTACTATCCTGAACCACATGTTGTCTCCACGGGCTTCATGACTTGTTTACTGTGAAGTGCAGTTGAAGTCATGTGTTGCCTTAAATATTTATTGTCCCGGAACGGTTTTGTTGGGTTTGGACAGCCATCTTGTTAAAGGATCAGTTCACAAAAAAATCCTGATAATTTACTCACCATTATGTCATCCAAAATGTTCATGTCTTTCTTTCTTCAGTCGAAATGAAATTAAGGTTTTTAAGGAAAACATTCCAGGATTTTTCTACAAATAGTGGAGTTCAATGGTGATCATCGGGTTGAAGTTCCAAAATGCAGTTTCAGTGCAGATTCAAAGGGCTCTACACAATCCCAGCCAAGAAGTAAGGGTGTTATCTACACTGTAAAAAATTTGCTGTAGTTCTGCAGCTGGTTGCCAGTAACTTACTGTAGATTTTTAATTTATGTTATTTACTGGCAACAGTTTGTTCAAAGTTAAATGGACATTAAACATTAACAAGTCTTTGTCTTTACAGAATAAAACTATAAAATAACAACCTACTGCAAAGCATTCTGGGAACCAGAAACCTTCATCAACCTTTTTCTGTTTTTTCCTTCAGATTTTGGTTCCCAGAATGCTTTCCATGAGGCTGTTATTTTAGTTTTATTCTGTAAA
>NC_133376.1:32784914-32802398 GCF_049309525.1 Garra rufa
CATAAGGAAGAAAACTGGACATGAATATGAATTTGAAATCTTTTATTGGCATATTTGTTTTAAATTAACATTTTTATCCTTCCGCGAAACGATATAGTACCACGTGACTAACATTCAAACTATGTACGTTAGAAAGACAATTTAAATAGATTAATGTCGAAATTTTCCATTGTTAATTGTGGTTGTCCAGTGTTTGTCACAAGATGGCGCCAAACGGTAATCTTTGTTGGCACGGAGGGATTTTAAACATACAAGTAGTACCGGCTATGCGTTATTACTTTGGAGCGGTGATTATTTGAAAAGAACGAACCTGCAAATGTCTCAACTGACCAATCAGAATCAAGCATTCCAAAGAGCTGTGTAATAAATATATATAATATATTAGGGGTGGCACGGTACATGAAAAACAACCGAACCATTCGGTTCGCTTGTCTCGGTTCGGTGCATGTGTGCGTCGCACGGTTCAACGGTTCAACGCATGCACAATGTAGCCTCGTGAGTGTCCTTTTTGCGCGAAATAAGAGGTGTGTAGACATACAGACAGTAAAAGTGGAGTGCTGCAGGTTACGTCACGTGTAGAAATGGCAAGTGGGAGAGATAAGGAAGGCTGCCCGGAGTTGGAGGATGCGCCAGCTATGATACGCTGTTCATCCAACTTGGCTGTGCTTTCAATTTTATTAAAGGAAAGGATGAAGCTGATTGGTTGGTTCATGTCACATGGCCTGCGGTGAGCTTGCGGAATTTTGAAAAGTTGAGATGTTTTTATCTCAATGCGGTGCGGACGCGCCTGGAAAAAACGAGCGTGTCGCACCGCGTCGCTTCCATTACGAGCGCGCATACCACGCGTCTACATTTGAAATAACAAACTTGAGTGCGCAAAAGAGGCTTCATGTGAATGGCCCCTTAGCCAGGTCAGTTGTGTGGGAACATTTTGGATTTCATGTTACCTATGATGAAGACGGGAATAAAAGAATAGATCGAACTGAGACTGTGTGCAAGCATTGTGGAAAATGCATATAATATGCTAACGGCAACACTTCTAATTTGTCAGTTCATCTGAGAAGACATCACACCAGTGTGTTGGTAGACATGCAAGTTAATTCTTCAGTTCAATCTTTATGTGCTAAAAAGGCACATAAATTCCTGTGGAGATACACATTGTCCTGTTTTTGCCAAATAAATGAAAAGCATGTCATCAATGTCTTCTCTATTGCTGTATCAAATCTCCCCTAGCTTTCCTCAGAGATGGTCTCAATAATGTGCTTAAAGTCAAGTCCAATTCAGTTTGTGCATGATTACATGATAAAACTTTTTTTTTAATAATGTATCCTAAATTGTGGATAATCAAGCTACATTTCATATGCCAAAACAAACTTCTGGAGTGTTAAAGATTAAAATAAAAAAAATAAAACAAGAACCGTACAGAACCGAAAACCGTGACCTAAAACAGTGATACGAACCGAACCGTGGGTTTTGTGAACCGTGCCACCCCTAATATATATATATATATATTAGAAAATCGTTTTGCTAGATAAGACCCTTATTCCTCAGCTAGGATTGTGTAGAGCTGTCTGAAGCTGCATTGAAACTGCAGTTTGGACCTTCAACCCGTTTGTCCCCATTGAAGTCCAATATATATATGGAGAAACATCCTGAAATGTTTTCCTCAAAAACCTTAATTTCTTTTCAACTGAAGAAAGAAAGACATGAACATCTTGGATTATATAGAGGTGACTAAATTATCAGGAAATGTTTATTCCGGAAGTTAACTAATCCTTTAAGGCATGCAATGAATTACTTAAGGGGGCATTTGGACTTTCGGAAAGAGTTTCTAATGCTAAATGTAACAGCACAATGCAAAATGAGTGTTAAGTTACCTTATTAATTTATTTTCAATGAGATATACATGCAAAACCCGCAAACCAGTTTTTTATTTGCTCATTTTATGTCCATATATCATGGTTGTTAAAGTAAAACACATGAAGAAGATGAAACAATTTGGTATCATTTAGTATGGGGTGGCACAGTGTTTCCATCTTGATTTATAAACATTGTGTTGGTTGCGCTTGCAGTCACTTGAATCAGAATGCAGGACACGAGAGCGCAGGAAGGAAGTTGTTATCACAGAACCAAATCAGATTTGTGGGTGAAAGATTGAGGAGGGCAAGCGAAGAATAAATGAACACTGCTAGGATGCAAAGGCCGAACTGGAGCATGGGAGAGAGTAGCCTCATGCCCAATGTGAAACCGTGAGTGATGATAATGCTGTAACACATGCCTGAGGGCTGAGTTGGCAATATTCCTATGTATAGACACCCACACACACACATGCGTGCTCTATTCATACTGTCACGGATGTCTGCCACAGCGATATCCGATCAGATCTTGTTGCGTGCATGTAAATGGCAAAAACACTGAGCAAATCACTTTTTCCACATCCGATTTAAACCACATTCATATGTTGTTTGATACTTATCCAATATCTGGTCATCAGACCAGTCTGCAGTCTTGTATCCGATTGTCCTCTCATTTCAGTTTCAGTTTCAGTTTTGTGTCATTAATATCCCACGTAACATAATATTTGTTTACAGTATATCTGTGCATGTGCTAGTAATTCTAGAGTTCCGAGATGTGAAACGGAAATGTCAAACATGCATTTTAACAATGCTGTAGTAGATAGTGCTGTTCTTAGAAGGCTTTGACTGTTCTAATACAGAATTATCATATTATAAAAGACAAACATTTAAATTACTGATTTGATACAATGCATGAAAACTGTCCTTAAAGGGATAGTTCACCCAAAAATGAAAACTACCACATGATTTACTCACCTTCAAACCATCCTAGGTGTATATGACTTTCTTCTTTCAGGCGAATACAATTAGAGTTATATTAAACAATTTCCTGGCTCTTCCAAGCTTTATAATGGCAGTGAATGGGTGTTGAGAATTTGAAATCCAATCAAGTGCATTCCATCCATCATAAAAAGTACTCCACATGGATCCGGGGGGGGGGGGTTAATAAAAGCCTTCTGAAGTGAACTGATGTGTTTGTGTAAGAAAAATATACATATTTATAAATGGTAATCTTTAGCTGTCATAAAGTACTTTTTATGATGAATGGATGCACTTTATTTTGCTTCAAAATCTCAACACCCATTCACTGCCATTATAAAGCTTGGAAGAGCCAGGACATTTTTTAATATAACTCCAGTTTTATTTGTCTGAAAGAAGAAAGTCATATACACCTAGGATGGCTTGAAAATGAATAAATCATGGGGAAATTTTCATTTTTGGCTGAACTATCCTTTTAACCTTAACCATACCCCACCTTAACAGCTGCAAAATTCTGCAGCTTGAAATCCTCAGTTCCCATTCGTCATAATTGCATGGAGAAGAGTAACCAGCTTCAGAATTTTTCCTTTTATGTACCACAGAAGAAAAAAAGTCTTTGGAACAGCATGAGAGTGAATAAATGATATCAAAACGTATCATGTTTGTCTGACCTATCCCTTTAATTTTGCACCCGTCTTGACAGTGTCTTAACAGACTACATTACGTAGTCTGTGTCTGACAGAGGTGTTAGAATGTGGGCCATGCGTATGTGCTCTCTTCCCCCCTACCCCCTCATGAAACTGTCTGATTGGCTGTCACAGCATTCAGACGCATGCTTTGGATGATGTAATATGCAGCAATCAAGCGTCATCGTCGTCGTAGGACCCAGCATACAAAAGGCAGCGCTGATGATGCCAGCTAGCGCTAATCTCAGCGCTAACACTGATAAAGGCCTGATTAATGTTATCCCTCCGGCAGTGGCCGCGCGCTTTATCAGCTGATTAGCGGGGACCGCTGGATAACTCTGTAAGCTTTGTGTGATGATCTGCACTTAAGCCTCACTGATTTTATAGCGGCGTGAGTCCGACTCCTTCTGCAGTGTGTGCTTGTTATGGCAGATGTTTTTAAATGGGATCAAATGGCTGCTTTCGATCCAAAAGGATGCCCAATCCACCCTGGTTAAGGAAGTAAATCATGGCAATGTAGTGCATGGGAACAGGCTATAATCGCTTAAACTTGTCCCTCGGTCATTGCAGGAGCTCAGCGTAATCTCAGAATCATCTTGAGACTTTCTATCATTACATGGCTTTCTAGAATGCTTGATTCTGATTGGTTAGTCATGGCATCTTGTAGTTATTTATTATAATTAATTATTTAACCTCTTGTAGTTTCAGACTCAAGAATGTCATACATGCCTTAAAAAGAGGAGGTGGGAATGAAAAGAAAGAGACACAGACATCAAAAATAAAGAAAAACTCATTGTCTGAGATATTGAGGTCTTAACCGAGACAATTGGACTCTGTAAAAAAGAATTTTGGCACAAAGCTTTGTTCTTAGCCCTCACTCTTCCTGCTTCATTATTGTCAGAATTATTATTATTCCACTGGCTTTCAGAAGTGAGAGCGCCTGCAGCTAAAGGACTACTGCGTTTTCGTGAGGCAGCAGACGAGAGCGCAGAGTGGCAGAATCAAAGGAATTTCAATTGCTGTTTACTCTTCGACCTCCTATTCAGACAGCTCACACTGCATGAGCGTCTGCTTAGATCACAAACTATACAGGGTGGAAAAAAGGAAAGAATGTAAAAAGATAAAAAGAGAAGGCCTCAAACGAATAACACACACCCGAAAACTTTGTATAATGCATTCGCTGTGCACATGGAAGTGACTTGATCTTGCTTGTCCAAAGAGAGATACAGTAGGAGATGCATATAAACACTGATTTAAAGGGACAGTTTGCCAAAAAATGAAAGTTCTGTCATTGTTTACTCACTATCATGTCATTTCAAACCTGTATGATTTTCTGTTCATATGTGGAGCGTGACAGAAATATTTTGAGTTATTTTGAAAGAGGGCTGTCATGATTCTTCGATTCAATTTGCTTACTTGATTTAAAGATTTTGCCCATGTCAAGGCGGTGCATTCCACTGACGGGAATCTATGAAAGGCATTATTAGAACATTTTCCAATGCTGCATGTTATATTAAACCCATTTAAAACCCATAATAAAACATAATGCTATTGTGAATTCACAAAACTACATAAATACAGGATAATACATCAATATCTTTCTCAATATGCTAACTGTTCATCATGATTTCAAAATAAAAGTTTAAACCCTTGAGTTTATACATTTTTATCTCCACATATTCAAGAAATGGCGGTGGCTGTAGCATTTCTGTTGTAAAGAAATGTTCACGTATTAAAGATTAAGCGGACATTTGAATTAAAAGTTGTCAGTGAAATCATATGATTACTTAAATTTTATTTTACTAATTATTATTGCCTCGTTGCTATTATATATGTATTTTAAGTAAGTGTTTTAAAGGATTTTGTTTGCTTAAGTCTATTTTTATTACTACAAAAATATCCAATTACTCAATCGTTGGAATAATCGACCAATTACTATATTACCAAAGTAATCGTTAGTCACAGCCCTGTTTTTAAGAGATTTTAATTTTATATCTTTATCATAAAAATAATGGGGTTAATAAATTATGTAAGAAGCTTCATTTGGCTGAACTTTCCCTTTAAAACACTGATTCAGTGACTGTTTAGAAAGTATACAAGTCATGCAACAAATTGCATATCTATGTGAATCTCTCCCCCACCTTCCTCACCATTTTAATGGCAAAATGAGTTATGAGAAGAAAAAGAGGCAACAATTTATTCATGCATTGCAGTAATTTTAAAGGCTATTGTTCGCTTAGGTCTATTTTTATTACTATAAAAATATCCAAATACTCAGTTAATCGTTAGAATAATCAACCGATTACTCAATTACAAAAATAATCTTTAAAGATAGCCCTGTTTTTAAGAGATTTTGATTTTATGTCTTTATCATAATAAAATCAACGGGTTAATTAAATGATGCTAGAAGCTCATTTGGCTGAACTTTCCCTTTAAAACCCTGATTCATTGGCTGTTTGGAAAATATACAAAGTAAAGCAACAAACTGCATATCTATCTGAATCTCTCCCCCACCTTTCTCACCATTTTAATGGTAAAATGAGTTATGAGAAGAAAAAGAGGCAACAATTTATTCATGCACTGCAGTACAGCGGTGGCTGCTCCCCAAGGTTTTAGAACAGGTGGTGTGTTCGGAGCTGAGGTCTCTGGGAGAGAGCAAAGACAAATCAAATAAAGAAAGTTTTGAGAGCATCAGCATGCCAAGCAGGCTTCCCAGAAGGCTGTGTAGAAGTGTTGCCTTGCCTGGGATCTCTCCTGGATACTTGTTTCTGGTGGAAAAAAACAGCATAGTGGGAAAAAAAGAGAGGCCCATCAATAATGCAGAAGGTCAGATCTACTCTGACTGTACTGCTCAAATCAAAGCTGGCTGCAGCTCAGATTCATAAAAGGAATTCAGTCTTCTGGATTTAAAGTCGTGAAACTAAAAACGGGCATTTTTAACAGAGATGTCTTCCCTTGAGGCGTTTTTTACCTTCGGCCAACACTTTGCAGTCAACTCAAACTCAAAGTCCACACAAAAAGGAAAATTCTGTCATGCTTTACTCACAGCCATGTCGTTTTAAACCTTTATGCCTTTCTTTGTTCTGGAACATAAAAGAAGATCTTTTGAAAAATATTAGTAGCAAAACAAATGGACAAAAAATATAATAAAAGTCAGTGAGGGTGATAACTTTTTGGTTAGCAACATTCTTCAAAAAATTTTTTTTTACTTTTTTCCCACTCTGCAAAGGAAAAAAATCATACCGTTTTCTATGGAGCAATGCACATGACATGAAAGGGGGGAAAAAAGTAAACTGTGCATAAGATTAATTTTTTCCCTCGGGTTACTATATTGTGTGTACGATTTACTAATTTGTTTGCTTAATTTAAAAGAATCGTTTACTTAAAAATTACAACTATCTCATTAATTACTCCTTATGTCGTTCCAAACTTCTAAGACCTTTGTTCATCTTCGTAACACAAGTTAAGATATTTCTGATGAAAATGAAAGAGCTTTCTGACCCTGCTTAGACAGCAATGTAGTTATCAAGGCCCAGAAAGGTAGTAAGGACATTGCTAAAATAGTCCATGTGACATCAGTGGTTCAACCATGATTTTATAAAGCTATGAGAATACTTTTTTTGTGCGTGAAGAAAACAAAAATTACTTTATTCAACAAATTCCTCTCTTCTGTGTCAGTTGATGTGCTTTCACAAGAGAACCACGAGTAGAACTTATTATTTTTTTATGCACAGTTTACCTTTTAACTAAAGTAACTGTAACTTTTAAGTAACTGTGTTCGATTTAGAATTAAACTGTTTTCATTTATTTTTTAAATTTGAATGAAACTATCGACTTTTAAATGAAACTTTGTGTCACACCCCCGGACTTTCTTGTTTGGTTTTTCCCATTTTCCCCGCTGTTCTGAGTGTTTTGGTTTCTCCGTCATTGTCTGCACCTGTCTGTGTAATTAGTCTGTGTGTATATAAGGTGTGTGTTTCCCCTGTAGTCTTGTCGGTCTTTAATGTTATATGGATGTCTTACCCTGCTGTACCTTAAATACCTATTAAATACCTTCACTTTTACTCCGTCGTTGTTCGTGTGTTCCTGCCTGCATCGTGACACTTTGTTTCATTTAATGTTATTATCAGCAATTTTATATGGAAAAGAAGCCTCTGTGTTTCCTCACTGGTAACGAAATTAAACTACATTTTGATCACAAATGTAGCCAGTGAAAAAAAAAAAATTTCTTTAAATTATTAAATTATTATTGTTAGAAACTAACAACCTATGTGTTGCTATGGTCCGATTAGTAATGGCTCAGTGTTGACTCATGTCGTGACTTTTTTGCAGAAGTGTGATGAAGTCAGTTTCTTCCGGCTGATTCTACCTCAGCCTGCTCCACTGATCCACACTCAGCTGTCACGCAAAGCTATGCCAGGCCTTTACGCAATGTCGCCGAGCAAGGCAAAAGACATCAGATATCTCCTGGAGGAAGCATGGTATTAGCATGGGAAATGAAAACCGCCTGCCACGCTAAATGGATTTTGCGTATGATCTTCCGCAGGAAACTTAGCAAAGTAATCAGACAGCTTGCGCAACCTCCATATCTATTTCTGTGCACCAGAAGCAAAGTGGAGATGATTAGTGCTATTTTTGAGCACTTGCTAAGCTTAGCATCACATGTTCTAGAATGGGTCAGACTGATGCGAAGAGTTCTGACAGGCGGCTGTGATACAGCTGTCACCTCCAAGCTGAGGTGGGAGACGGCGCTATTTGCTCGCCCATCAGGCTGGATGAGTTTCCTTTGTTCCTTTCTCTCCTTTATCTTGTATCTCATTTTCACTCTGTTGAATTAGCATTAGCAGGGTCATCTGCCCCTCATTTCCAACCATTTCCATTTATATCCGTCTGACTGGGATTCGATATAGGTCAGCGGCCCCTCACGCAGCCTGTGCCCGGGCCCCGCTGACAGGATGAAAATAGAAAATGAGTTATTAATATGCTTAGGTAGTGTGTAATTCAGCAGCTCATGATTATTGCAGAGGGAATCCTGCCGGAAAACGTGTGTGAGTTTGCAGACATTAAGTGATTTTCATTCTCACCTTGGTGATTAGCTGGAGTGGGTTGTGGGCTCACAGCCATTGAGGAAATGAAAGCATGTCATATAAAAGCGATGGGTGCTTTCTT
This sequence comes from Garra rufa, assembly GCF_049309525.1. Taxonomy (NCBI): domain Eukaryota; kingdom Metazoa; phylum Chordata; class Actinopteri; order Cypriniformes; family Cyprinidae; genus Garra; species Garra rufa. The sequence goes on from NC_133376.1 coordinate 32,793,604, forward strand.
AGCCCTTTTCATGCAGCAAATTATAAGCCAACATCTAAAATGAAATATTTTCACTGTAGATCTGCCTTTTCGCAGTTCCATGCTGGGAAGTTTAGTAAAATTACTAACAATCCGAATGTTTCAAAATAGTACTTTGTGTCAAATAGATGAATGCTTAGTTCTCCATTTAATTGGACGCAGTCTTGCCCGGTGAACTGGGGTTTGGCAGCATATCAGTGTTTTAATAAGCTGTGAATGAGTTTTACAGAGAACAGAAGTGGTCTATAAACTTTATTGAGCTCATTATAGCAGTAAATACAGACCTATTTGGCTCACATAGCAATGAATTACCAGAAAAGAAATACTATGTGGGACTCATAAGCTACTCTTAATGAATGCATGTCTACATTATATGACAAAACATAACATTAGTGAAACCAAGTGGCATTTATTATGACAAATAGCACAGAAAAAGACATTTCACACCAAAAAAAGGTTTCAGAAAAGTGACTCAGAATTGAGAAAAGGCACTGTTTGTTTGCATATGTCACTATTTCTGTGATGCAATGACTGTACTTTTAAAGGGTGTAGTTAAACTGAAAAGAAAAATTCTGTCATTAATTACGCACCCTCGTGTTGTTCCAAACCTGTAAGACCTTCGTTCATCTTTGGATCATAAATTAAGATGACTTTGATGAAACCCGAGAACTTTCTGACACTGCATAAACAGCAACTCTACCATGTTCAAGGCCCAGAAAGGTAGTAAGGACATTGTTAAAATAGTCTGTGTGACATCAGTGGTTCAACCGTAAATTTATGAAGCTAAAAGAATACTTTGTGTGCAAAGAAAACAAAAATAACAGCTTTATTTAACAATTTCTTCTCTTCCCTGTCATGTTGCACGTGTGTGCATTCTTCTCCTTGCAAACAAGGTGCCGCGTATCCAGATTCTTCGTCAGAATGACGCTAATGGTACTCTCCTGAACGCACGTCGAAGATTTACAAAGAAGAGAAGAAACTGTTGAAAAAAAGCTGTCATTTTTTTTCTTTGTTCACAAAAAGTATTCTCATAGCTTCATAAAATTAGTTCAACCTTGATGTCACATGGACTATTTTAACAATGTTCTTACTAGCTTTCTGGACCTTGAACGTGTCAGTTGTGTTGCTGTCTATGTAGGGACGGAAAGCTCTCGGATTTCATCAAAAATATCTTAATTTGTGTTCCGAAGAGGAACGAAGGTCTTATGGGTGAGTAATTAAGGACTGAATTGTAATTTTTGGTTGAACTATCCCTTTAAGTTTCCCTGTGTTGGGGCCAGTAAAATTGTAAGATTTTTTACTTGCCTGCTGTAATAACATAAGCTGTGTCAATGTGTGACTCTACAGGTACACGCTGGCATTATAATTTCTTAAAACTTTCTTTAACTGGGCCACCTGTTGTATGTACGGTGTCTTTCTTTTTCTGATCTCCACTCACTCAGTCCCATGATGGTAAAGTAGGGTACAATCTTTCAGCAACCCAGAAACAGCAGTAATCTGGGCTAGCCTCATCTTGCAGCGGCTGCATGGCCTCTTTATGAGAAACTAGCCACTTGCTGGCTGAAATCTGGTCTTAGAAGACTATGTTGGTATCATGATTGTGTGCACTGTAGTCTCAGCTGCTGTGATTCAGTTTACTCTGTTGTTTAGAAGTGGTGTCGACCAAGTAGCAACCATTGATTTATACTTTCTTGTATCACTTAATATAAAAAGTGTATCTCTATCCATGAGTTTTAGCAACATGATTGATTATTTGATTGATTTATTTACAATACTGTTCAAAGTTTTGGGACTAATGTATTTAAATGTCTCTTATGCTCACCAAACATGCATATTTTAATATATTTTTGAATGTAATTAATTTTTGTGATGCAAATCTGAATTTTGAGAATCATTACTCCAGTCTTCATTGTCACATGATCCTTCAGAAATCACTTTAAGACTGATTTGCTGCTAATATTAAAAACTTGTATTTGATATATTTGAAAGTCTGTTATTCTCACCAAACAAGCATATTTTAATATATTTTTAAATGTAGTTTATTTTTGTGATGGCAAAGCAAAATTTTCAGCATCATTACTTCAGTCTTCAGTCACATGATCATTCAGAAATCACTTTAATACTGATTTTCTGCTAATATTAAAAACTATTGTGGTGCTTAATATTTATGTAGAAACTGTGATACATTTTTCTAGATTCTTTGATCAATAGAAAGTACAGTATTTATTTAAAATAGATTTTTTGAATTTTATGCAACCTTGCTGCAACAGTAGTGTTTTATATATTTATTTTTATTTATTTGTTTTTGTCACATGCAAAATCATAAGCTTAGGGGGTACATTTGAATAAGCATGAATGTGGTTGTATCTCTCACAATTGAGACAGTACGGATGTATAACAGGGTTTGCAGCTGTCTCCGGCTCGCAGAATTACCTGGGGCAGCTCTCTCTCTCTCAGGCTCTGTGGAGCTCATACAAATGAAACTAGCACTCAGATTACTCATTCAGGTCAGATGGGCCCGAGCACGGAGCCTCACTGTTGTGTGCCGTTTCACAGCTCATTTGGCTCTGGAGATTGAGACTTCTCCCACTCATCAAAGAGTGCAAGCTCTCAGACCAGGACTGAGACCGGGTTTATGAACTCGCGCTTAACACAGGAAATGGGAACCTTGTTCACAGCATAACAGATCGGATTCTGTTCAACACTGTAAACACTTTCCATATTTTGTAGTTGTATGACGTTATACTTTGGGAATTTGTTTAAAACTGAACATGAATAGTTTGCCCACAAATGAAGATTTGCTGAAAATATCCACTACCAGTCAAACGATTTGAACAGTAATTCATAAGATTTGAAGTCTCTTCTGCTCACCTAGCCTGCATTTATTTGTTCTAAAGTACAGCAAAAACAGTAAAATGTTGAAATATTTTTACGATTTAAAATATTTTTTAAAAATTCAAAAATTTGCATTATTACTCCTGTCACATGATCCTTTAGAAATCGTTCTAATATTCTGATTTGCTGCTCAGAAAACATTTATTATTCATTTTATTATGTCGAAAGCAGCAGTAGATTTTTTTTTTCAGGTTTCTTTGGTGAATAGAAAGTTCAGAACAACAGCATTTATATGAAATATAAATCTTTTGTAACATTATAAATCTCTTTATCATCACTTTTGATCAATTTAAAGCATCCTTGTTAAATAAAAGCATTATACATTATACTGACTCCAAGCTTTTGAGTGGTATAGTGTTACAAAAGCTGTTTATTTCAGATAAATGCTGATCTTTGGTTCTTTCTAATAATCAAATAATCCTAAAAAAAGTGCTCAACTGTTTTAAATATTGATAATCATAACAATAACATATTAGAATGATTTCTAAAGGATCATGTGACACTGAAGACTAGAGTAATGATGCTGAAAATGTAGCTTTGATCACAGGAAAAAATTTCATTTTAAAATATATTCAAAATGTTTTTTAAATAGTAAAAATACTTCAGAATGTTACGTTTTTATTGCTGTAGTTTGGATAAAAAATGTAGGTTTGGTGAGCAGAAGAGACTTCTTCAAAAACCAATAAAAATCTTTTGACTAGTGTATTCACTCTCAGGTCATCTGAGATGTAAAGGACTTTGTTTCTTGATTGGAAGAGATTTGGAGAAATTTAGATTACAACACTTAGCACAGCCTACTGATTGATCCTTTCCAGTGAATGGGTGCTGTCAGAACCCAAACAAAGTTCAAACAGCTGATAAAAACAACACAATAATCCACAAGTACTCCACACAACTCCAGTCCATCAATTAATGTCTTGTGAAGTGAAAAGTTGCACATAAACAAGTTCAAGCTCATCATTAAGACCTTTTTAACTTCAAATTGTTGCTTCTGGCTAAAATATGCTTCTGGAGTCCTTTATCCATAAAATTGCTCTTTCTAGTGAAAAATCACATCAACATGGGCCTTATTCACTGGAAGTGTTATTATGGATTTAAGCTGGAAGCAACGGTTTGATGGATTTGTTTCTTACAAACACAAATTTTTACTTCTAAACATGTTAATTAATGAACTAACATTGTGGATTATTGTGATGTTTTTATCAGCTGTTCTGACTCTCATTCTCTCAATACGCTGCAGGGGATCCATTGGTGAGAAAGTGATGTAATGCTAAAATGTTAAACTGTTCTGATGAAGAAACAAACTCATCCACATCTTAGATGGCCTGAGTACATTTTCATTTTTGGATAAACGATTTCTTTTTGCTGACGCTAATAGCTTTAAATGCACAGCTTTTCTCATGACCCACGTGTCAGCTGATGACTTCAAGTACTTGTCAGAATGACTCCTTTATCTGTTCTGATCGCACTCGGTTAAAGTGTCCTCACGCTGTGAAGTGGACAAAGCAGCCATCTGTAATTACCTTATTACTACTTCCGAGTATTGATGCATACACTTTTCATTCCTTTGAGCCAGGTTGCACTGTAACTATACATAGCGAGTTTTCCGAGAGCGCTGGAGATGAGTCTGTGAATTGAATTTTCCTTCAAGCTAAATGGAAATCCCTGGAGGACCAGAATGAAATTAGCCATAGTTGTGTACTTGGTTGTTGTGGAATAATCAGCCGCCTGGTTTGTGATGGACTCTTGCTCACCCCTGCTAATGCAGCTGATGGTCTAATGAGGACACAACAGCCTGATAATTGGGGCAGTGTTGACTTTATGATGTATGTAACTGCTCAAGCCTGCTATGTTTCTCATTTTGATGCTCCTCTCCTACATAGCACTACAGACTGTTTCTGCTGCTGTATAATAAGGATTCAAGTGCAATTAAATAATTAAAATTACAGTAATGATCTGGTTGGGGTCAGGGAATCATTAGTTTAAATAACATACTTAACATTAAGTGTGTGTGTGTGTGTGTGTGTGTGTGTGTGTGTGTGTGTGTGTGTGTGTGTGTGTGTGTGTGTGTGTGTGTGTGTGTGTGTGTGTGTGTGTGTGTGTGTGTGTGTGTGTGTGTGTGTGTGTGTGTGTGTGTGTGTGTGTGTGTGTGTATATGTATGTATGTATATGTGAGTGTGTACAGTATATACTGCCTTTCAAAAGTTTGGAATCAGTAGGATTTTTAATGTTTTTAATGCTTTTTAAAAAGTTTTATATGCTCATCAAGGCTGTGTTTATTTGATCAAAAATACAGAAAAAGTGTAATATTGTGAAATATTATTACAATGTTTCACAATTTTATATTATTACTACTTTTAATATACATTAAAATCGAATTTACTACTCCATTATTCAGTGTCATATGATCAATCTAATGTGTCAGTTTATTATCTATGTTGGCAACAGTTGTGCTGCTTAATATATTTTTGGAGTGTGATACATTTTTTATTTTTAAAATAATAATAATTAATAACAATATATACTATTGTTCAAAAGTTTGGGGTCTGCACCTTTTTATTTTTATTTTTTAATAAATTAATACTTTCAGTCAGCAAGGATGTGTTAAATTGCTAAACAGTGATAGCAAATATTTATTTTGTTAGAAAAGATTAATAATTTAAATAAACGCTCTTTTTAACTTTTTTTATTCATTATAGACTCATTAAAAAGTATTACAGGTTCCACAAATGTTGCTAGCATTGATCATTCTAATAATAAAGCAGCATATTAGAATGATTTCTGAAGGATCTTGTGACAATACTGGAGTATTTGCATCACAGGAATAAATTATATTTTAAAGTATATTAAAATAAAAATCGTTTTATATAGTAATAACATTTCACAATAATGCTGTTTTTTCTGTATTTTTCATCAAATAAATGCATCCTTGATTAGCATAAGAAACTTCTTTAAAAAACAACAACAACAACAACAACAACAAAAAACATAAGTCTTACTGATCCCAAACTTGTGAACAGCAGTGTATATAAGGTTAATTTAAAAAATACATTTTTTTTTATACAAACACATCTTTTTTTATGCAAACACACTTTCTTTTTTTTTTTTTTTTTTGTTGAAAGACAAAATGTATTCAGCAAGAAAGCAATACATTGATCAAAATGACAGTAAAGACATTTCTATTTCAAATAAATGCTGTTCACAAATCCTGGAAAAAAGTATCGTGGTTTACACAAAAATATTAGACAGCACTGCACTGTTTAAAACATTGCTAAAAATAAGTAATGTTTATTAAGCACCATATCAGAATATTAGAATGATTTCTGAAGGATCATGTGACACTGAAGACTGAGATAAATTCAGCTTTGCCAGCAAAAAATAAATTATGTTTTAAAATATATTATTTTAAATAGTAAATCAATTTCACAGTAGTTCTATTTATAGTGTTTTTTGATCAAATAAATGCAGCCTCGATGAGAATAAAATGTCAAAAACAATTAAATTACATATAGACCTCGAACATAGCGAATTTCAGCAGAACATGTAAGTTCATTTATTTAGGCTTTGATTGAATGATGTTTTTTATTACAGCTTCATCTTATTAATCCTTTTTTGTCTGCTCTTTTTCTTTTCTGTCACTTATAATCTCTGCGTTGATCTTCCCCTTATTATAACCTTCGATGATGACAAATATGCCCCATCCCTCTCGTTCTGTTGCACCCACCCCATTATTTTATTTTCCCAATCTCTCCCTTTCATCTCTTCCAATAACACTTTATTTTATTTCTCACAGTCTAACACTTATTACATCAGCGGCTCAAAGCAGACCGCATGTGACGGGTAACCTGGTTGTGGACATGATTTGAAAATCCCATTTTGCTGTTAAAGAGAGTGAGTGAAGAACAAGAGGGGAAAAAAGGGGGAACGGGGGGTAGTAGAGGGTTGAGGATGATTTTCCCCTTCCCCCATCTACTACGCTCACTGATATAGACACTGTCTCCATGACAACGCCTGCCATTGCCACAGTGCTAGTGGCCAGCGCTCAGCAGAAGGCCCTTCTGTTTTTAGCAGCAGTACGATGCTGTGAACCCTCATGGGCTGCTGGGCCACATTAGGACAACACTTACTTCATCTTCAGTGTTTTTTCCCCTGGCATTTTCAGTTTTATCTCTGTTGGTTTCTCTTGCAAAGCCATGACAGACAAATGGCATTCTTGTGATTATCTTTTAGACTGCTCAGACTAACTTATAATCACTGACATGAGTCAAAAATCGTTGTGTTTTAAATATTACACAACTTCTACTTCTCACTGAGGTTGTGTCTTAAAGACAAAGAAAGAATGCAGAGGTCAAAAGCGTTTTCGCTCTTCACAACTTGCCATGCATGTCATAGTCTGTTAACAACAGCGCCATCTAGTGGCTGTTGAAGGCACGTACAACTATTGCTAAAGGATGATGTCATTCTTTCTGGCTGTGCTTGGAGAAGAGAAGGCTGTATGTTACTGATATCTGAGCGTTCCCAGGCAATAAGAGAGGATCAGCATGACCATCTGTGTGCCTGTGTGTGTCAGCAGGAAGCACAGAGCAAACTGGCACAATTATCAGTTGTGAGAGTGTGTGTAATGGCACAGTGAGTGTAATAAAACAGGTGCTCTATTGTAGTCGTTTCCTCATCTGCAAGGCATTTGCTGCATATTATGAATTTGTTTTCGTAACCCTCTGATGTGGCTTTGTATAAGCTGTTCTGCAGTTCAAACACGCAGAACAAACACTGAACACAGGTGGACTTCTTTATAATTGTGCATTTTAAACCACCTGAGGATGATGTAAAACCAGTATAGGAAGCTAATGTTCAGTGTATAATGTCTGTCAGTAGTTAGAAGACAGCATATGCACTAATTGTGCAGCAGTGTCTTCAGTTTCATCAAAGCTCCTATAATCCATAATAATAATCATCAAGCTGTTTGCGCTTTCTGATCAGCTATGACTTCTAGTGTGCCTTTTGTCATCACTTTATGGTTGATGCTAAATAGCGGTGTCTTTTCTATTGCTATATGCTGATCTTCAAGGACCTAAAATGCCAGACAACTGAGTTTGTTGCTTGATTTGTCACATTAGTGCTAATTGAATCTCTGCTCTGTTCATCGTACAACTCCAAAAATATTGTATGATCAATAACAAGTAACATATGAGGTCTTGAATATTTATATATTTGTTTGTCCACATCAGTGTAATTTCTTATAGAGTGCTGCAGCAATGACGCATTTTTGTAGATCAAACGAGAGACGTTTGCATCACCCTGGTTCCCTTGACAAAAACCCAAAAGGGGTGTTTTTGCATTGGCAGAAAATAGGCTCTGTGACCAACAAATGCTTATTTTGTTCATGTTTAGTTTATCATGTTTTTCATACAGTAAATGCCACTTTTATGATTTTTTTTTAAATGTCTGACAACTCTTTCAGACTTAGGTTAAATTAATAGTAATAAGAATAGCAGATGAGTTCACCTAGGGATAGTTTCCCCCAAATATTACAATTTTGTCAATAATTACTCACCCTCATGTTGTTCCAAAACAGTAAGACCTTTGTTCATCTTTGGGACACAAATTAAGTTATTTGTGACCGTGGACCACAAAATCTTGAGTAGCATATGGTATATTTGTAGCAATAGCCAAAAATACATTGTATGGGTCAAAATGATCAATTTTTCTTTTATGCCAAAAATCATTAGGATATTAGATAAGGATCATGTTCCATGGATGTTCCATCATGTTCCATATTTTGTACATTTCCTACCATAAATATATCAAAACTTAACTTTTGATTAGTAATATGCATTGCTAAGAACTTCATTTGGACAACTTTAAGGGTAATTTTCTCAATA
>NC_133376.1:32802898-33006486 GCF_049309525.1 Garra rufa
TTTTTTTAACGTCAACACCTACCCAGCCCATTACATGTTACACCGTACTTTTATTTTGACAGGTTGCCGTGAAGTGTCTGTGTCATACAGTATGATATGATGCTAGTTTTCTCAAATGAAACGGTAAAAGTGACACTCACAGCAGTTTGGGAGATTGAGTTTATCTGTTCATGTGAGATGAAAATGCCAAAAATTACCGGGAGCGTCACGTGTGTTTCAGTATGCGTGTAGTAAAAGCTCGTCTCCGCAATGCATACATACAGCTAGGCAAACGGAACATATCGGATTCATATTAAAACGGTCTTTTTGCATTTCAGTTTTCACATACACTAGTCCATATCGCGATTTGAATTAAGTGACTGACCAACATTTGATTTATGAATCCAAAAAACGACGAATTTACGTGGCATTTCGCTATAGGAGATTCGGTTTTTATGAATGGAGGACGACGCGATCCCGTCTGTGTTTTGGCGGAGGAGACTTAAACGCGCGACCATATTCTATAGTCTTCGGTATACATCCGCGTTAAACTATCAAGGTGAAAGTCATCATAGCTTGCGTAGTTTAGACCCAGCTCCCAACCCAAATTTGAGAATAGATTAACGGCGATATTTTTTTTATCGCGCGATAAGAGTTTCACGTTAACGCAGCACGGTAACGCCGATAACGGCCCACCACTTTTATATATATATATATATATATATATATATATATATATTTTTTTTTTTTTTGCACCCTTAGATTCCAGATTTTTAAATAGTTGTATCTCAGCCAAATATTGACCGATCTTAACAAACCATACATCAGTGTATAAAGCTCAATTGTGGACACTTATGACTGGTTTTGTGGTCCAGGGTCACATTATGATGAAATCCGAGAGCTTTCTGACCCTGCGTAGACAGCAGCGAAACTACCACCGAGGACTGACACAGAAGAGAAGAAATTGTCGAATAAGTAACAAAAAGTTATTTTTATTTTCTTTGAGCATAAAGAAAACAAAAATAATCTTGTAGTTTCATAACATTGTGGTTGAACCATTGATGTCACATGGACAATTTGATCAATTTCCTTACTATCTTTCTGGGTCTTGAACATGTCAGTTGCATTGCTGTCTATGCAGGGTCAGAAAACTCTGATTTCATCAAAAATATCTTAATTTGTGTTCTGAAGATGAACGAAGATCTTACGGGTTTGGAACAACATGAGTGTGAATAATTAATGACAGAATTTTCATTTTTGGGTGAACTAACCCTCAGTAATTCCATTTAGCCACTTTAGCAACTGCCGTTTTCAAGACAAGTATAAGTGAAACTATCTTGAGCTTGTGTTAACATCAAACTACACTTCAGGTATTTACCAAAAAACCTATTCATGACTTCAGGTTGATGGAACTGATGCTAAAATGCAAACCCATTTCCAGGTTTTGCCCCCATCAAAATTCCTGTAGCACTCTATTAATCTTCTATGTTGGCAAAAAAGAGGCAATTTTGACCTAGGTAAAAGTAAAGTGAGAGTAAAGTTCCATTAAATGTCTCAGTATGCAAACTGGAAAATTTGCAACATTATAAAAAAGGTCATTGTAGTTATGACACCCTGGACCACAAAACCAGTCTTAAGTAGCACAGGTAATTTGCAACAATAGCTAACAATACATTGTATGGGTCAACATTATTGATTTTTCTTTTATGCCAAAAATCATTAAAATATTAAGTAAAGATCATGTTCCATGAAGATGTAAATTTCCTGCCGTAAATATATAAAAACTTAATTTTTGATTTTTGTCCTGTCCTAACAAACCATACATCAATGGAGAGCTTATTTATTCAGGTAATTTTATTTTTTTTAAAAATGACCCTTATGACTGGTTTTGTGGTCCAGGTTCACAGCTTATATTAATCCAGCCTAATTATAATTAGTAGTTACATATGAACTATTACATACCAATGTATCAGACAAACGTAAGTGGCTTGGATGGACTGCATAGCTTTATAAATATGATTTGCTTGCGCCATCTAGTGGACAAACCATTGACAAACACTTTTGAGGCAGTGATTTATGAATCATTCATTCTCTATTGCTTCACTTTTAACACATTTTCAGGGTTTGTATGGTTATGGGCTCCACAGAAAAGTAAAAAAAAAAAAAAAAAAAAAAAAAAAAATCAAATGTTATGGAGGAGATACATAGTGCAAGATTAAACATTAACAACATTACTTACCTACAGTATAAGCATGAACTCTTCACAGTTAACTATAATAATGTGTGTCAGTAGATGCAATAAAGTGAACTTGTCTGACTAGCAGTATTAGAGTTAATATAGTAAGTGTCCGATGCTGTAGATCCCTCCCACCAAATCCTTAGTTTAAACAACATCATCTGATTGTTGTGGAAAAGCATCTTGTGTACGTTTGGTCAGTATTTGTTTAACAATGTTTTATAACCTTACTTTTGGCATAACAGGCACTTCCAGTGATGTTTTAGAGAATCACCTGAGATCTAGTACATTTAATATTTTCCACTTCCATTGTTAAAATAGGCTGTTTTGTGACAATCAAAGGCTGATTATTTGTTGAATCTGTCTAACTACACTATCAGTCAAAAGTTTTTGAACGGTAAGATTTGTAATGTTTTAAAGAAGTCTTTCATGCTCACTAAGTCTGCATTTATTTGAACCAAAATACAGCAAAAACAGTATCGTTTTGAAATATTTTTACTATTTAAAATACTGTTTTCCATTTTAATATATTTTAAAATGTAATTTATTCCTGTGATTTCAAAGCTGAATGTTTAGCATCATTACTCCAGTCACACGATCATTCAGAAATCATTCTAATATTTTGGTTTGCTGCTCAAAAAAAAAACATCTGAAACATTTTGTAACATTATAAATCAGCTAATATCAGCTAATTATCTATTTATTGTTCAAAAACTTTTGACAGGTAGTTATCATCACTTTTGAGCAATTTAAAGCATCCTTGCTAAATAGAAGTATTCATTTCTATAATTTCTTTCCCAAAAACAATTATACTGACTCCAAGCTTTTAAATGGTATAGTGTATATTGTTACAAAAGCTTTATTTCAGATAAATTATGATCTTGGATGTTTCCATTCATCAAAGAATTCTGAAAAAAGTACTTAACTGTTTTAAAAGTTGATAATAATAATAATAATAATAATAATAATAATAATAATAATAATAATAATAATAATAATAAATGTTTCTTAAACAACAAATCAACATATTAGAATGATTTCTGAAGGATCATGTGACACTGAAGACTGGCGTAATGATGCTGAGAATGTAGCTTTTATCACAGGAATAAACTATATTTTAAAATATATTCAAATAAAGGCAGTTATTTTAAATAGCAAAAATATTTTACAATATTACTGCTTTTGCTGTATTCCAATAAATTAAATAAATGCAGGCTTTAAAAGACATTTGCCTTACTGTTCGTGCTTATGCTTATAAATATACAAACCATGGCTGGTTTAGAACTTCAGACTGCTATTAATGGAGTGGAATTGATATTCAAGTTCATCCTGCTATTTTGGTATTTCAAATAGTTTTGTCAAGATCATAAAAGTTTACTGGACTACGGGCAGCCTTTACAGTTGTTTTTATTAAAAGGATTGTGTTGAATCTCTTTTGTCTGGATGCTTAGATCGTTGTTAAATCAGCAGAACAACAGCAGGGAAAAGCAGAGCTAATGTTTGCTGTATATCTGCAGATGCTCGGTGATGCTTCTGAGTGGAGAATGGAAGGTCTGGTATAACTGGTTTAGGCGACGCATTAAAGGATCACTTTACAGCCTTTTCTTTGTAACGTGAGAGGAACGAAAGCTCTGCTCTAGTAGGAAGTACAACGTTCGATTTTTCTCCCTGCAATTTTGACCCAGAGCACTGCAGTTTAGTGAACACACGCCCTGTGTTTGCCGGATCAACAGCGCTTCCCAATGAATCTTTAATGACCGCTTTAGAAGTCATAATGGCTAGTCACTAATGTCCATTAATGATTTCTGAATGCAGCTTGCCCCGCCTTGATGGCCTCTCCACTGTTCCATTAGGATTTCTTTTAGTATGGTTAAAACTTTGAAAACATCCTGCTTGCCGTGAATCACCACTGTCTTTCTGCTTTATTCTTTCAACTATTTAATCGCTAAATATGACATTTCCTCTTAGAAAATCAACGTCAGGTAAGGATTGTCTTCACTTTTTTTGTTTTGTTTTAAAGAATATTTAGAATTGTAACAAAAAGTGTTGAAAATGACCTGCTGAATTCATTGTGTATTATTTGTGTAATTTTGCATTCTTGGTTTGGGCTTCTGTCTGTTTGTTTTGTCTAACTTTTCTCTGGGCTGTCAGTTTGGGTGCTGTCCGAGGTGCTGAACTGCCGATAAAGATGCGGGTTATCCCAATGTTTCACTAGCGTTTTGTTTATTGCATTTTTGTTCTATTAATTCACTCTTCGTAATCGCAGTAGATTTTGTGTGTCTTAACCTCTTATTTTGTTATCATGGTTTTGCAGGGTGTGTTTATAAAGATTAAAGTTTTAACTTTAAGAACATTTCTCATATTATGTACCCTAATTAAATATTAAAATCGCATTTTTATGTCAACTGAATCACATTTGCGCACCTCAGAGAATCCACGGTTATTTGGCTAAACTAAAAATGCCTGTTACTGACATGACAAGTGCAGAAAGTATTTTCTTTCATTCTATTTTCAGAGTAACTTTGCATTGCTGAATCAATATATATCAATACATTATTTGTTTGTTTGTTTTTCCATTCGTAACATTTTAAGGAGATCTGATGTTTCAAACGTGTAGTTGAGTCGTCAATGCGTCTTATAATTTGATTATTGTACAGTAGATGGCGCTGTTGCTGAGCATATAACAACATGTAAAGCGCTTTGCTGTTGAATGTCCAAGGCAGGAGCCTGAAAGGTTGAAATCGGTAATAGTTAATGAGGATGTTGAGTGTAAGACGTCTTACAATCCGTCGTTTAACGTGATTTTCTTTGATTTGGCCGTTTTTGAAAAGATCGTTTAAATCTAACTGCTTAGTTCAATTGCAATAACTGTCTTTCGGTCTAATTAAATAAGTATGTTGTTTTCAAAATAGTATTTTTTTTTCCAATAAAGCAGGTTTAAAAAAAAATATTTTTAACTAGATTTTTTATTTTGCATCGTGCATTGAAGCAATGTTGCAACAACAGCTTTTTATTTATTATTCATAAAAAAATTATGCAGTGCAAATATTAATATGCATATTAATGAGTGGGCCAGAATACAATTGCGCTTTTGCCACGCATGCGGGAAACTCACTGCCATGGCAACCAACACTCCTCCAATCAGGACATCGCAACTCTGTTGTTTCCACGCGATCCGTTATGTTTTGGAAAATAAATATAACACATGACTAGCACATTATGCTCGACTATGTAACTGTCTAAACATTATAAAGCTCCAAGAGCTCCAGTTTTCTTGCAGCTGTCACATTTGTGTGTGTCACCGTCTCCCCGCGAGTCTCTACAGGGAGAGGCAGCCCGATAGATTCGTCTCGTTGTAAGAAATGGATCATTCGCGCTCTTTACTCAGCTCGTTCTAAACAGTGAATGATACTCAGACATTCAGGAGCAAATTTTTAGGACTAATCACAACAACATTAAAACATATGTTTTGTTGTTCCACATCTCTCTCCGTCCACCACTTCAGAACAGCTCTGAGGAGGCTATGAAACGTTCACGAACTAGCGATGTTCGAATCGTCCAAGTTTGATCATTTCAGTGAATCGATTCAGTTGAAACGATTTTGAATCGGTCACAGCGATTTTCAATTAAAGTCCCCATGAATTTTTTTTAGTATGTTAGCCTTAAGGTTATCTATAAGCTAACGTGCTCCAAAACAATGACAAAATTCGCCTTTAGAAGATATAAGCATTCAAAACATAGTCTCTAACTTCTGCCAGTTTGAATAAACTATTTTGATCACCCTGAACTAAAGCTTCTCATCAAACTTTCTGTCCAATCAAATGCTCTCTAGAATCCAAAGTGTCCCGCCCCCTACACTATACATAGTCGCTGAAGCTGCACCTGAAATTGGTCACTTAAGAGAAAACCCAACCGATTTGATCAGAGATTGCCGAGAATCACGTCGGGTAGGGGGAAGACAATACACTTGTCAAATGTGATTTCTAAATGGTACATGTTATCATTAAAATCCATTTTAACATCAATGGTGATCTGAGGGGGCGGGATAGTGCCGGTGAGGGGACGACGCACCACCCCCACCCCCCACCCCCCCTTGGCGCCGGCCCTGGTCACTTGTCTTCAGAATTTATAATTTCTGCACAGTGAATGGCATGTAGTGCACTGTATAGGAAATAGGAAACGATTCAGACAGTGTAAATATGCATTCCGTTGCGGCGAATTAAGTGATGTGATGAGTGGATCATATGCGCTACTTGGTGCAGACCACAAAACATATCGGACACATTTGAATTCTACACAGAATGCTATTTTATATAGAGATAATGCAATATGTATGAGATTGCAGCTGTCAAACAGGGTTGCCATGTTTTCACAACAAAACCCACCAAATTGCCACTCAAAACCATGACATTTCGAGGGGGTTCCCCCGGTAAATTCGCATTCCAGGGGCTAAATATCACATAATTGGGGTTGCTTCAACACACGGACATGAAAAACAACCCACGGCAATAGTGTAAAATTATCCCAATTCTGCGGAAAAAACGCGGATTTGGCAACACTGCTGTCAAATATCGCATTACCCTGCTTAATGGCTCTGACCCAAGCTGTGGTATAAGCGAAACACTATTGGCTATTTTAAAAAGGGGCCGGGCTGCTGGATATGTCTTGCCCTGTAGTCTTGTTTCAGTTGATATTATGTCAACACATAGAATAATTCTACATGTTTCAAAGCACTTCAGTGGACATTTAACCACTGATTCGCTGAACCGAGAACTGTCTTTCGAACATGTCAGATGTGGAGCTAGATTAGCATCTTAATAAAGAATATAACACAAATAGGCCTATATGAATATAGACTACGCATATGTAATTTAATAAAATAATACAACTTAATATAGGATAATATGTTTTAATATCAATGGGATTCCTGTGTAGTTTCTTTCAGACAAGTCATTCCTCATGCACAAAGAACTAAGTGAGTTAAGAGAATTTGTCATTTAGATTTGATTTTTTTACTCTAGCAAAATGATGCTAATAAAAACCTACTGGAAATGTTTACATTTCACTAAAACTAAAAGTCTGTTTAATAAATCATTTCGTTTTAAACTAAGGCTAATTACGCCATGACGTAAAAGAATCACTGACTCGTTTTAACCGGTTCTTTGAAAGAATCGATTCGCAGAGATGACTTAGGCACTTGCAGTCAGTTACCACAAACAGTTTTTGTTCTCAAGTTGAGTGGTTTACATGATTTAGCTGCGATATAAAGACCTGCGAGTAACTTGTCGCCCTCGTTGTAGTTGTCTGTATCTACATTACAAAGGGATTCAGAAGATTATCTGAAAACAAACTCTCGCGCTCACACACCCACACACAAAGCGCGCACCCAAGAGTGCTGAATCGCGCTCGTACGCTCGCTAACAGGTGTTTCTCTCACATGGCTCCATTCTGTGTGCTGTGACTGACTGCTTTGTGGGATGCTGCGAAACGTGTGCTCGGTGTCTGGAGGAACATCTTCTCCGTTATTAGTGGAAATGGACAGATAGTGACATTATCTGGAGACAGATGCGGTAAGGCTGCAGCCAATTTAATGTAGAGCCGTTCGAGGACTTTATCTCCGAAGAAAATGAGCGTTGGAGAGATGCGCGTACCGTCACCTACATAATTGTGTTTTGTGTTAAAGCTGTATTAGTTTACAACTCCTTTCCACCGGTTTGTCATTCTCATTAACGAACAATGGCGGTGGCTGGTGTATGAGGACTTGGATGTGAGCTATCAAGTGAAAGATTTCACTGAAGAAATCGTGTCGTGGAGGAAGGAGGTGGGGAAACGGATTGTGTCCGCTGAAAGTTTTGGGTGTCGCACCGTCAAACTGGCCATGGCTGCGGCGATCGCCAGCTCCCTTATTCGGCAAAAGAGGCAGGCAAGGGAGCGTGAGAAATCAAACGCCTGCCGCTGCGTGAGCAGTCCGAACAAAGCCAAAGGAACATGCGAGAAACCCAGTCGACTCAGTGTCTTCTCCAGAGTCAAGCTTTTCGGCTCCAAAAAGCGCAGGAGGAGACGACCAGGTCTGATATTAACAGTTTTTTTAGGGTCCTGACTTAAAATGGCTATTGTGAGTGTAACAGCATCTCTGTAATTATCAATGCATTTGTGTCTGTACTTTTTTTTTTAAATATTAGATTTTAAAATGTTGCAAGTGCTTGCCATGTCTATAAAGCAGTACGCCTTTATAAAAGTCAGTCTAGCATGTGCTTTCACACTTCATAGTGAGATGTCATTCAAACTCAGTTACACGACCTTACTAAACTTTTCAGGCATTTTGACCAAATGTGACCCTGGACCACAAAACCATCAATAAGGGTAATTTTTTTTAAAATTGAGATTTACACACTATGTGAAAGCTGAATAAGCGTTCCATTGATGTATGGTTTGTTAGGATAGAACAATATTTGGCCAAGAACTGTTTAAAAATCTGGAATCTGAGGGTGAAAAAAAATCTAAATATTGAGAAAATCACCTTTAAAGTTGTCCAAATGAAGTTCTTATCAATGCATATTACTAATCAAAAATTAAGTTTTGATGTACTTGCGGTAAGGGAATTTACAAAATATCTTCATGGAACATATTTATTTAATATCCTAATGATTTTTGGCATAAAAGAAAAGTCGATAACTTTGACCCATACAGTGTATTGTTGGCTATTGCTACAAATATACCCATTCTATTCATTTGTGAGGGGAAAAAAGACATAAAACTGTATGCAACTTCTGTTATTCTGCAGACATAGTGTTGCAATGAGGTTGATACTGATTTAGTGTCAGCTCTCTAGTGTGTTTATTCCCTTCAGAGGCAGAGGGACAATAGAAAGCAAACTAAGCAGGTTATTGTTTGACATATTTTTGGACAACAGCTAAATAGCAAGCTAGATGAGTCTCTGGTGATTCACTCTCACCATATAGACCATATAGATATTCTGCAGCAAAATCTGCTGTTCGGATTTTTTTCTGTCCTTTGAATGATTTAGGTTTTTTTATGAACTACAGTTCCTTTACAGAAAGTGACTTCAAGTCAAATAATTATTTACTATAACTCCTTATTGATATTATGATGATCTGTAGTTTACAAACATAAGCAGCAAGTCAGATCAGATTCTGCTCAGAAATCTGTAGAAATATTTTCTTTAAGTATCTATCTATCTATCTATCTATCTATCTATCTATCTATCTATCTATCTATCTATCTATCTATCTATCTATCTATCTATCTATCTATCTATCTATCTATCTATCTATCTATCCCACACATGCATTCAGCACAACTGTTTACAAGCTTGTCATAGCCCCAATTACCTTGCCTCCCTCCCCAGACGGCATCTTACATAACCCTTATGTGACACCTAAGCAGAAGTGTGGCAGTTTGTGTGTGTAGAGTGGCAGTTGTTTGCAGCAGTGATTCGGTCTTCATTAAACATCCTCTTGCCTAACAATCTTGTTTACAGATACACATGGATCAACATGCAATTGAATGTTCTTCCATGAACCTAAGCATATTTGCATATCCATGTTTAATATATTGAGCAGTGATGCCTTAGAAATTAAATCTACGCTCATTCAGGCATTTATTCAGCCAGTCATAATGTATCCATACTGTACCGTACTATAGCATCTGTATAGTAATGTACTCTTTGCATTCTCACGACTAAAATTTAGGAGATAGTTTTATTATAATATCCACACATTTTTTAATCTCCTATGATAGATGAAGTTAATCAGAGTAAATAGCATGATCCACCAACTCACTAAACCTTATTAAATACAGATCTGCTGATGCAATCTGGTACTTTGCACAGGAGAGCTGTGTCCTGTATACAGTAGATGTGCTACTTAGTTCCAATCATGCAGATCAGACCCATGTAAGGTGATATAGCTCTCTGCATCTACATATTCACATGCAGTTTCCTTGCAAATTGCAGCTCTATTCTATGTGATGGCTCTGGTGACTATACCCATGTGTAGAGATTTATTTTATTTTTTGTTCCTGTTGTTCTGTCAGTGTGGCCTGATATGTTGTTTGTAATGCAAGCTCAAATCTGTAGACCATGGAAAGCTCTTGCTAAGCCAGGAGCTTTAAAGCCCCAACACTTTCACTATGGCAATGCTTGTTTAACCCTGTCTTTCTCTCTCTACCTTCTGTCTCTTTGCAGAGCCCCAGCTGAAGGGGATCGTAACAAAGCTGTACAGTCGACAGGGCTTTCATTTGCAGCTCCAAGCAGATGGAACCATCGACGGCACTAAAGAGGAGGACAGTGGTTTCAGTAAGTCAGCCAGCGTCTTTTAGAATATGTTCTCAAATTTACACCTGTCAAGAAATAGCCTGAGGTACTAGAATAGTAGACTGATACAGTAGCCCTCAAACGTATACAGACACTTTGATGAATGAACATTATATGTCTTATATAAGAAAATGTCAAGTGGTGTTCAACTTTTCAAGCAAAATGCTTCACAAACAGAAGTTTTTAGGCTTCAAATGATACAGCAATAAATATATGGTTTCAACTTCTGACTTCATACTTTCTTTAAAAGTCTCTTCAGCACCAGTTGGTAAAAAGTAATCACAAAAATGCCTCAAAAAAACAAAATAAGTGAAGTTAGTTCTAGTCTTGCATCATTTGTTTGCAGATGCCACTTGGTTTAATATGTTGCATCAAATGCGATAACATCCAGACATTTTTAAGTGCAACTAAAGTGTCCTAATGCTTTTTCGGGGACACTGTATGTCTGCTCATATTTCAGTGACAGCTGCTGTTGTAATTGTTTCCTGGCCAGCTGCTCCTTCAGACTGCATTTCTGTCTCATTCTGACACATATAGACAGCTTCAGCTTTGCGTTTCACTTTTTAATACCTTTACAGTTCCTGTATTGGTCACAAGAGTCAAGAGGCTTAGTTCTGTATTATCCTGAAATGGAAAATGTAGCAGAAGCAGTCACTGTTTTTCAGAAAACAATTCTTTAGAGAGCACAGTCAAGTCCAAGTACAAGAGAAACATTTTTAGGCAGATGTCCGTAGTGCCTCAAAAACAACTTTTTTTTGTCCCTTACGTCCAAAGATTATTTTGTGTCATTTGAAGTCATCTGACTGGGCACCTGCAAGTGTGAATTATTTATTCCGTAGGCAAGTGCGGCGTCACCCAGTCAGTGCTTGAGCTATGCTGCATCTATGGAGCCGGCTGGCTGGTTGGCAGGGCTCTAATTTAATATGTGCTATATCTCACTGACGCTAAGTGTCTGTGGCATTTTGGGGCCTGTAAATTAGCTTGACTCTATTCAATTAGTCATTGGGTGAAGATGACGCTCATATCCAGCAAATTAGTTTGTGGTGAACAGTCATTTGGCACTGTGATCGCTCGAGTCTCCAAATCCTCTCATCCATCAAACTCATCTAGATTAACACAAATTTGTATCTAGTGCACATAAACAATGTTTAACGTGAAGAGCCGTTTTAATTGAAATAACACCCCCTACTTAAATTTAAATGGTGGTTGTTTGACTCGAGCGTTCGTGTTGAATCTGCGCCACTGGTGCGGCTGGCCGGTCCGCTTGTTTATTTTCTTTTTTGTGTTCTTCTCCTTCGTGATTGACTGAGGCAGAATGAGTTATATAGGGGTGAGATTGCATAATAGCTGACCTGCTTTTCCCACCACACTCCCTTATTTTGTGGAGAGAATGAAAAGCTGTTGCTGGAGAGGAGAAGTGGGAAAACAGGGAGCTTCTATCTCTCACGCTACAAAAATAGAATTGTTAGGAGCTTGGTGCCCTTGTCTCCATAGCGACGGCAGTGCAGTCCTCTTGGCTCTCCTCTTGGTGTGTGTGTTTGATAGGGATGAGGGTCTGCTCCAATCCTCTCTTTACTCTCTAGATGCACATCTATTACCTTAACTGATGCTCATTGCGCTTGTGATTGTGAGCCAAGAGTTTTAAGTTTAAAATATTATGCAATTGTTTCACTTCCATCCCATAAATATGACATTAGTGCCATATTGCATATCTCAGCCAAATGGTAATTATTTTTTGCCCTGAAGTCAAGCAGTGGTGCTCTCTAAGATTGTGGACTTGACAGGAAAATTCAGGCAAAAACACACAAAAATTACATTTTATTGATTATTTCTAACTATGTTAGGATGACTGACAAAATGAGATTGTCTCATTCCTATTTGATAATAATAGAATTAAAAAGATTTATTAGATGAAATGGGCAGATCAAGGGGCCGAGAAGCGGACATTTAAAGATAAAGACTTTATTGAAAATCAGCTTTTCCATCTCTCAAGCCTGACTGTGATGAGCTCTTGGAGGAGCAAGACAAAAGCTCATTCTGGGCAGTAAATGTCAGGTATGGCTGCTCTATTGGATTATGTCTCTTTGTGCAGAGTTCTAGAGCTTAATTCAATTCCTAATCAATGTGTCTTGGCAGGAGGCCTTTCTTTCCGTCAACATTAGGTTTTATCTCAGCTAACCCGTCTTCCGTCTGAAGAGTGGGCTGATGTGTTTTTCAGTCAGTCACAGTCATATTCAAATCAGTCTGATTTAGCTCCAGATATAATCAACTGAAATGCTAGCATCTGAATGAAATGTTGGAATGTTTCTCTAAACAAGCAGTGAAATTTGATCCAGTTTTATTGTATAGAGGTTTATCCAGGCGTCCAGAAAAACTGCCAGAATTAAAGCTTCTAAAATCCTTTAGTAATATTTACTGTAAAGGGAATAAAAATTCTGCCGTCATTTACTCATCCTCATGTCGTTCTAAAACTTTTTTTAGTGGCCTAATGGTTAGAGAGTCGGACTTGTAACCTAAAGGTTGCAGGTTCGAGTCTCAGGTCCGGCAGGGATTGTAGGTGGGGGGAGTGAATGTACAGCACTCTCTCCACCCTCAATACCATGACTGAGGTGAGTCCCTTGAGCAAGGCACCGATCCCCCAACTGCTCCCCGGGCGCCGCAGCAGTGGCTGCCCACTGCTCCGGGTGTGTGTTCACGGTGTGTGTGTGTTCACTACTGTGTGTGCGCACTTGGATGGGTTAAATGCAGAGCACAAATTCCTAGTATGGGCAAAGACTATAGAATACCAAAGACATGTCACTCGTGTAGTTTTGAATGGGGAACAATGAAACGGTCATCATGGCCGCGAAGCTCCGCCTTCTTAGTGAAAGAGCCAATCGTTGATCAGTAAAGTCAGCGCGTCACTGCATCTGCCGTTAGAAGTCCCGGTTGCTATAGAAACAGCCGGCGCTCTAAGACGTGCGTTCAGTACTGCGCATGCGCACTGGCTCATCTAGCCAGAAAAATAAGCGTTTTTTTAACGCTATTCAAGCACAAGGAACTATATTTATGAGGCAGTTCTTGTTGGATTTCTTTGGAGATTTCAAATATGAAATTTAATCGTAAGTTTGGCGAACAGTTTTGGAGAATTTGATGTTTCCCCATTCAAAGAGATAGGAGCTGCACTTTGATGCCCGAGAGGCGTTTCAAAGATGGCCGCCGAGTGACATGACTTGTCTTAAAAGGACTTTGGTATGGGTCACCATACTTGGCCTCACTTCACCTCCTTTCCTTTCCTTTCCTTTCCTTTCCTTTCCTTTCCTTTCCTTTCCTTTCCTTTCCTTTCCTTTCCTTTCCTTTCCTTTCCCTATAAGACTTTTTTCATCTTTGAGACACAAATAAAGCTATTTTTTAATAAACTTGATAGCTAAGCATGACTCATACTTGCTTTATGCACAAATAAAACTTCAAACAAGGACATTTGAGCTTCCATTTACAAGATTTTAAAAAGGTCTATTTTAGTCTCGATATCATCGTGGTCACATGACGATATGAAATGAGGTCTTGCGAGCAAAAAATGTATTTTTTTAAAAGAAAAGAAAACTTATTCTAACATAAAAGGTCTTTAAAGTTGTGTTTTTGCCCATTATGCTTTGGCACAGTATCTGTCACACGAACTAAAACCGATATGGTTTAATCCCTTTATCAAGTCGAAACTTTGCACGTTTTAAAGCGAAGCGTGCACTTTATCAGTTTTTGTAAGCCTGTTTTCACTGAAGCTGGAGTTTTGCGTCAAAATAAAAGCTCTACTGCCGTCTCAGTCAAAATTAAAGCTTAAAAGTGCAGTATGATCACATTTTATTTTCATTTATTTTATTTTCATTTGTCTTTTTTTTTTTTTTTAAATATCGCAATAAATATTGTATTGTGAACTTCATATCGAGATATTATTGTATTCATTACATGCCTAGTCTGTACGCTAATATTTCTATATGAATCAAAGTCTAAATTAAATCTGTTCTTTAAAGCAGTTTGAATTAAACTGACCAATTCATATGGATTACGTTGCTTTGTAAACTTCTTGAAGCGAAGCGTCAGATTTTTTGGGTAAAACTTTTATTTTTGGGTAAACTAACCCTTTTAAAATAAATAAATTTGTTACATAATATTTGAATATTTTACATAATTACATAATTAAGTTTGTTGATCAGTGTGTTAAATTTTGACTTAAATTTTGGTCTGTTTGTCACAGAGGTGTCATGTAACTTTAGAAGAAAAAGTGCCATGAAACCTCAGAAAAAAATGTTTACCACTTTACCACACATTTTTATGGTGTTTGCGTCCTTTTTAAAGCTTGAAAACTCAAGTCCCGAATATTTGTTGTTGTACTGAATTGCATAGCATTTCACAGAGCAGGGAAAATACTTGTTTTTAAGAAATAAATGATGACAGACTTTTTATTTTTTGCTCAACTAATCCTTTATATTTCATACTACATGAACAGGAAGTCTTCTCACTCATGTTTTCAGTGATTGATGCTGTCGGAGAGACTCAGAATTGTGATGCTTGTTATATTGGCCTTTTTTGTAAAGATGATTATCGTGCCCTCTTGATCTTCCCAGATCTCTGTGCTCAGGTGCTCTATTAGGTAATTAAGTCTCCTCTCCACAACCCCCAGTGACCAAGCTCTGGTAATCCCTCTGAAATGAGGTTCGCTCATCATTACTGCCCATGTGTGTGAATGAAGATATGAAAAACATTATCATCTTATCATGCAGCTATAACAATAGCTCATTAAAGCATCTGCATTTGGCATCTAAAAACTCTTCATACGAGTCAGTGGTCATAGACCACAGAGCAGGAAGAGAGCAGATCTCTACAGGTGGACCTGGGCGGTTTCAGAGGGGTTCAGAGGGTAGAGGAAGGGTCTTGATGTGGGATTAGACAGGATGGAGAGCACTCCGGACTGCTGTGTAAAATGGCAACATGGCCATTGATTGAGCTCTGCAGGAAATAAGAAATATTAATCAAGAGCTCTCATGTTTATGATGAAAGGCAGAGAGCATTTCTGTTTGGGTTTTGGTGGAATGGACTTTCAAAGGAGGGACAGATATTTATCATGTTTTGTTAAAAAATAATAATTGTATTTTGAGGTTAGGTATGGATTTTTTAAATTTTATTTATTTTTGTGTGTGTGTGAAAAAAAAACCTTTAAAAATTAAATAAACTTAATATTTACATTTTTTTATTGAATTTTGACAAATTTTAGTTCTTTACAAAGCTGTCATATATCTTTAGAAAAAAAAGTGCACGAGTGTGAATAAATGATGACAGAATTTTTGTATGTGTGGTAAAAGATAATTAAAAGATAAAAGAAGAATAATATATTAGATGGTGTGATTATGTATTCCTAAAACACAGAATATTGTACTTTGATATCTTGTGTGATTGTCACATGAAGGCAGTATAAATTTGTTAATCTAGATCAGTGAGCATTGTTCCCTGTTAACACACACTCTCTCTTTGTCTTGAAAGAAAGCACCCTTTTACTTTATAGCAAGTTTGTTTCCTCCTTGTTTTGTTTTTTAATCAAGCTAGGTTACGTAACCAGTGAAATGGCTCACACTTTTATTTTTTTTCTTCTTTCAAAAAGCTTGTGCTTTTTTCTTCCCAAGCTTATGTTCCTCGGATACTCTCGGTGTCAGGGGTGACTGGCTGGCTGCTTCACTCTTCCCACTGGCAGAAAGAGGCTGTGTGGATGGGAGAGATTGTCAGTTTTGTGGCTTACGTGGTGACAGGGGGGGACAAAGGTGTGAGGAGAGTTGGCACAGCCAGTGGTACCAGGAAGACAGAGCCCCGCACAGCTCAATAACTCCGCTCAACAGAGAGAGAATGTGTGAAAGAGACGGAGGGAAGAGTGTGAAACAGACAGAGAGAGAGAAAGAGAGTGCGTGTGAAAGGGAAAGAGAGGAGCTATGTTAAAGAGGCGGCAGTTCAGAGGGAACGTAACGCACAAGTATCAGAGAGGGAGATGAAATGCTGCCACGTGTAGATAAGAATAAGTCAGGTTAAAGTGGACTGGATTTAACTGTAATACACTAGAAAATAGACCAGGGTTGAAAATGCAGTAAAATGTGTTAAAAGTAATTTTAAACAAAAAGTTAAGCCAAAAATAAAAATTCTGTCATTAATTACTCACCCTCATGCCTTTCAAGCCGGTAAGACCTTCGTTCATCTTCAGAACATAAATGAAGATATTTTTTATGAAATCCGAAAGCTTTCTGACCCTGCATAGACAGCAACGCAACTGGCATGTTAAAGGCCCAGAAAGGTAGTAAGGACATGGTTTAAATAGTCCATGTGACAGCAGTGGTTCAACCGTAATTTTATGAAACTATGAGAATACCTGAATAATTATTATAGAATGCCCTTTAAATGTGACATTTCATCAGGAAAATTCACTATTCAAAAAGGTTTCACAATCTTAAAGCTAAAAAAAGCTTTTTTTCTGGCTCTGAAACAACTTTTTTACTTACATAATCAAGGCCATGTGGTTGAAGAAAAATAAAACCAACTTTTTTTGTTGGCTTACAGCTTTTACAGTCCATACAGTTACACAAATGGACAACGGCCATCAAATAGATGCTAGCTGATTGTTAGCATAACACTAGGCATTTGCTAAGATGTTCTGGACGATTTTCTGTAAAGTGTTCTAGAGAGTTGCTGAAGCATTTCCAGAGTGTTAATACAGGAGTGTTAGTGATCTTTGCTGATTCTGGCGAGTCTAACGCTGTGTTGATGAAGTGTATGTGAGTGGACAGAATGTCAGCACGGCTGACATGATGCTGATGAGATACGTAAGCGTGCATATCTGCATTCTCAGACTCATGCTGCTTGCATATTTTGCGTTATGCTTGTCACTGGATGACACTTTATTAGTTTGAGGAATTTGTGCAAGAATTTGCCTGGTATGTGAACACTTCAAATAAACTCAGGCCATGTAGTTACAAAACATTTTGGGAATGTAAAAGCTCCCGGTTTGCTTTATTTTCACTTCCCCCTAACAATCAAATATATATTTTTTAGGGTTCCTTGATTCATTTTGAGTAGTCAATTTTAATAAATCCTCGACTGCAATTTGCTCGCGTTGAGTAACTGGCAAAATACCAGAAGTGACGCATTCCACTGACGAGAATCCATGAAATGCATTATTAGACCTTTTTACCAAGGCTGCATGATATATTAAACCCATTTAAAAATCATAATAAAGCATAATGCTATTGTGAATTCACAAATGCTATGTTCCAATTAAATAAATATATGCGATGCAAGTTTAATATACTGTATAAGATTTAATTATTTACATGCATGTAGGTTACCTATGTGTGTCTCAGTAAATGCTGCTCCACACAAACAGTTATCATTTACGATTGGAGTGTTTCAAACTTCATCTCTGCATGTTATAACATTTATCTGGGAATGCAATGTTCACCATTTTATCAGATTTGTAAGATAAATGATTTATATACCTATGCAAACAAAGAGCTCATCAATATCTTTCTCAATATGCTAAATGTTCATCGAGATTTCAGAATTAAAGCTCAAACCCTTGCTCTGAGTTTACAAGTTTTGATGTCCACATATTCAGAAATTACAGTGGCTGTAGCATTTCTGTCATGAGAAATGGCCAAATATTAAAGATTGAGTGGCCAATTGAATTAAATGTTGTTTGTTCAATATTAAACAAGGATTAGATCGCATAGTAATGTGTAAAACCAATCGTCAAACCAAGGCATTTGATATAATATATAATGTATATTTGTGCCATTGTTTATAATATATTATGTATTTTCACAGTTTTGTTTGATACCAAAATACTTTATTTGGACCAATTATTATTGACTCTTTGCTATTATATTATATATATATTTTTTTAAAAGGCTATTTTTAGCTTGGGTCGATTTTTATTACCTCAAAAAAACAACAACAACAAAATGGTTACTCAATTAATCATCAGAATACTTGACAGATTACTTGATTACGAAAATAATCATTAGTGAATAATCATTCTGTGTAGGTGATATTCTTATCAATTAGCTGTACTTATGCATAAACCTTTGCAAATATAATCCTGACTTTTCCTTTGTTTCCTACACAGCCATGTTCAACCTCATCCCGGTGGGTTTGCGAGTGGTGGCCATCCAGGGAGTTCAGACCAAACTGTACCTGGCCATGAACAGCGAGGGCTACCTGTATACATCAGTAAGTAACTGCAGCTTTCTAATGTAGACCTTTGTTAATGTGTACTATACTTCAGTCCGTCGGCTGTTTTAAATCAAGAGGGGAAAGTCACACCAAACTGCTGCTCCCAGACCAACACCTGAGCTCTGGTCATTAACACTCACTCCACTAGTGCACACCTCTCATCTCCTGCCAAACCTTGATATCAGACTCTCCGGATAAACAGACCTCCATGTGACCCAAGATCAAATGGTCACATAGCATTTAAGAAATGTTCTTGCTCCCGAACCCTTTAATGCATTGAAAAAGCTGTCACTCCCAAGAGTACGGAGTGGAGTTTTACTGATTTATCCATTTAAACAGATGAAGGCTCTACTGTGCGCTAGTCCCACACCCTCTCTCCATATGGTGTGCTGTCAGAAAATGAGTTAAGTTACAGCTGTGACAAATATCTCAAGATGTTTTCATAACCTCAGCTCCACACTCGTAGTTTAGATTATGCGCAGCCCTGCACGCTAAGTGGCGTGATTACGGGGTGGATGACTTGGAGTTGTTTGTTTACTGGCTGTGGTTAGGCCGAACTTTGGCCTCCTCACCCCCTCACAGTCCTGACCTTCCTCCTGCCTGTACCAGACGAAATGTCGGTACTCTGGCATTCGTCTTGGTTACTATGGTGATGCAGGCAAGGCAGTATGTGGGTTGTGCAAACGTACACCAGTCCCAATCATTTTGTTCAGCTTCGGCAAAAGATAAATGAGACTCTTTGCTTTCATAAGCACAGGTGAAATCATCCTTAATTAGCAAAATACATATGGAGGACTGTTTGTAATTGCTCTTAATGTTTAAAAGTACACGGAAAATACTATGAATCATCAATGCGTTTAGTTGTCAAGATGACTTGGTTGCTAACTGTTGCATTAATTGTGATTAATTACCCTTATTGAAACATTGTTGTCACCCATAAGATGTTTGAGTCCCTTGCAGAGGTATTTTGCTTTTCTGAAATAGTATGACGGGTGAGTTTTTCCCAGTGCATGAATTGAGTAACATGCCTTTCGTTGCAACGATGACTAATATCAAAATGCTGAAACATTTAGAAACTTGTGAAAATATGCTGAACAGGCAGCCTACATCCCAACATTGATTGACTGCATGAAGACATGAATAATGCAGTAACCTACCTGCCAAACTTCTGCTGCAAGACAAATGTCAGAATTTCACTATGTGGTTGGCATTACTGGAGCTCGTGTTGTCTGACAGGAGAGAGTGGGCGCAAACGAATACACATTCTCAACAACAGCTACACGGCACACACACTCTCACTCAACCTCAATCTTGAGGCTGACAGAAAGTCACCAACAGAGGAATGATTGGACACTAAGCTATATAGAAGGATCATTCAGGAAACATATCAAAACACATGAAGCAGATGTTGCCTGAGAAGTTGGCCTAGTCCAAGATATGAATGGATCAACTAATTGACTTCTAATGACAAACTAGACAATATTAGTAAAATGTACTTATTTCTCTAGATGTAACTAGTTAATTTTGAAAATATGTAGTTTTGCATATACAGTCAAAAGTTTACACACACCTTGCAGAATCTGCAAAATGTTAGAAAATGCTACAAAATGCATTATTTAGCACTGACCTGAATAAGACATTTTTGCATAAAAGATGTCTACATATAGTCCACAAGAGAAAATAATTGATTTTATAAAAATGACCAGGTTCAAAAGTTTACATAGACTTGATTCTTAATACTGTGTTGTTACCTAAATGATCCACAGCTGTGTTTTTTGTTTAGTGATAGTTGTTGTTTGTGAGTGAGCCCCTTGTTTGTTCTGAACAGTTAAACTTCCTTTAAGTCCCACAAATTCTTTGGTTTTTCAGCATTTTTGTGTATTTGAACCCTTTCTAACTATGACTGTATGCTTTTGAGATCCATCTTTTCACACTGAAGACAACTGAGGGACTCATACTCAACTATTCCAGAAGGTTCAAATGCTCACTGATGCTTCAGTAGGAAACGAGATGCATTAGGAGGCAGGGGGTGAAAACTTTTTAATGTGAATATCAGGGTAAATTTAACTTATTTTGTCTTCTGGGAAACATGTATGTTCTGCAGTACTAAATGAAAAAGAAATTATATTTGGGCAAAATAAGAAAAATGTACACATCTTCGTTCTGTTCAAAAGTTTACATCCCTGGCTCTCAATGCATCGTGTTTCCTTCTGGAGCATCAGTGAGCATTTGAACCTTCTGTAATAGTAGCATATGAGACTTTCAGTTGTCCTCAGTGTGAAAAGATAGATCTTAAAATTATACAGTCATTGTTGGAAAAGGTTTAAATACACACAAATGCTGGAAAACCAAACAATTTGTGGGAACCTGAAGGGTTTTTCTGAAGAACAGTGGGCAGTTAAACTGTTCAGGACAAACAAGGGACTGACCTGAACAACTATCACTGAACAAAAAGCACAGCTGTGGATCATTCAGGTAAAAAAACAGTATTAAGAATTAAGTGTTTGTAAACTTTTGAACTGGGTCATTTTTATACATTCAACTATATTTTTTTCTTGTGGACTATATGTAAAATTATTTTATGTGAAATATCTTATTCAGGTCAGTACTAAATCAAAAATAGCAAGCTTTTTTGTATGATCCTTCTTATTTTGCTAAAGTAATTATCATTTTGCAGAATTTGCAAGGTGTATGTAAACTGTTTTTTTCTAGCAGCTTGCTCATCCATGCTGCAAACCTGTTGCCATCTAATCTGTCCTGTGTAATGCTGTTTTCAGGACGCTTTGGGCTGAACTCGCTCACAGCAGGCCGGCAAAAAGCAAACAAGGCAGCAGACAAGAGACTCTCGCATGAAGTCTGACAAAAGCATGTAATCTGATCATAACGTTAGGTGTGATACAGCTGTAACATATCCAGCTGGAGCCTTTGGGGACGATAGGGAAGCAACGGGATCTAAACACACACACATACAGCTAGAGCACACTGTAACTCACGGCGGTTCTCTGTTCCCGCTCAGTGACTTTAATGATGTGTGCCTCGGCGTCTGTAATGAAAACATATGTGCCGGAGTGCTCATTAAATTAAAGCTCTGTTCTCAACAACAGTATCGTTGTGTCGTCGTGTGGCATCCTGGGCGACGGCAGAAGAACGGAGGCTATATTTAACGTTTCTCTGAGTGACAGCACAGCAAGGTTCTGTAGGTGTTAATATTTTATTCCGACTGTAACCGTCAGTCTGGCGAGTGTTAATACACATAGGTCTTTGAACATTCGTCTTCATTTGCTCCCTCTATTCATTTCCATTTTAAAAGCTTTTCCTGCAGTTGAATTCCATTGTAAATCATGTAATTGTTCAATATTGGATATTCAATTTTGGTTCAATAATATGGACATGAAAGGGTGATTTTTAGATGAATGAATGCAGGATGTGCTGATGTTATTGAGTACACTGTAGCTTTGAAGAAATCCAGTGCTTGCACACTGGTGGAGAGCTTTTAGCTGGCATAAGTGGATGGTGATTATGGGTGAAGGATACTAAGCGTGTGGCATTACAATATTCTAAACAGTATTATAAGGTCTTTTAATGATTTAGTATGCCGTAATTCTGAAGTCTGTCTGTGTTTTTGTAGTGTGTGTGTGTGTGTGTGTGTGTGTGTATGAGCTTCTGGGGTTTCTGATCCCCTCACATTGTCTTTCTGTGTCTGCTGCTATGGAGCCACGCACTGCCTCAGCCACACAACCAGCCAATCACACACCAGTGATGTTGGGAAATCCCCAATCAATGGAGAGTAGGTAGTGAGTGACGTATGAGAGAAGTGAAGCAGTTCTTGTGCTGCTGTGAGGGTTTACACCTGTTTCTGTGTGTAGTTTTCTATAAATAGATACATTGTTTTGCCGTATTCTGCCTAGTTATTGCAGTTACACTACAATTCAAATGTTTGGGGTCAGTTTTTTTTTTTAATAAATCATTTTATTTAGCAAGGGTGCATTAAACTGATCAAAAGTGACACAAAAGACATTTAAGATGTTGCAGAAGATTTCTGTTCTAAAAACATGCTGTTCTTTTGCACTTTCTATTCATCAAAAATTCCTGAAAAAAATTCACAGCTTCGACATCACAGCATCACAGCTTCGACAGAAATATTAAACAGCACTGTTTTCAACATGATATTACTTGAGCACTAAATCAGAATACTAGGATGATTTGTAATTAAATAAATGCAGCCTTTATTATAGCATCCCCAAACTTTTAAAGCATATTATTGTGTATTTTAGTCATGTTTTTAGATAGTAGAGGAAATTTGATATATTTGACCCTGGACGACAAAACCATTCTTAGGGGTCAATGTTTTGAAACATTATGATTATGATTTATTATGATTATGGTTATGATTTATACATCATCTGAAAGCTGACAATAATTGCCAGAGATACAACTATTTGAAAATCTGGAATCTGAGGGTGCAAAAATATTGAGAAAATCGCCTTTAAAGTAGTCCAAATCAAGTTCTTAGCAATGCATATTACTAATCAAAAATACGTTTTAAATATATACAGTAGGACATTTACAAAATATCATGGAACATGATCTTTAATTAATATCCTAATGATTTTTGACATCAAAGAAAATTGTAAGAAAATTAAAAGATAATTTTGACCTTACAATGTATTGTTGGCTATTGCTACAAATATACCCTCTATATATGCTACTTAAGACTGGTTTTGTGTTCCAGGGTCACATATAATACATTTGCTCTGTGATTTGCTTCACCTATTTGCAGTAAAGTAGAATTAAAATTTGGTAACACTTTACAAGTGTCATTTGTTAACATTAGGTAATGTATTAACTAACATGAACGAACAATAAACAACACATTTATTACGCTATTTATTCATCTTTGTTAATGTTAGTTAATACAAATACAGGCATTCATCGTTCATGTTCACTGTACATTCATGTTAACAAACACAACTTTTGATTTTAATAATGCATTTGTAAATGCAGAAATTAACAATAACTAGGATTAATAAATGCTGAAGTGTTGTTCATTCTTAGTTCATATTAACTAATGTAGTTAACTAATGTTAACGAATAAACCTTATTGTAAAAGTGTTACCCAAAATTTTTAATGCAAGTAAACAAAAAAATTAAGATGCATAATTTTCATTATAATTTTACAAATAAAAATCATTTTAATCTATATGATCAAAGCAATAAATGTTCAAGACGCCATTATTTATCTTAAAAAAAAATTAAATATAAAAATGCCAAATGAGTTTTCCATGACCATTTTTGACTGCTAATGCAAATTAATCATTTAATCATGGATTGGTTTTAAATCTATTCATTTAACACAACGTGTGCACACACATGCATCCATAGTTATTACATGTGAATCTAAAATGCATTAAAAAAATGGCCAAATTGATTGTCCAAAGCAGTGCAAATATGACTCTGGACCACAAAACTGTACATTTTTTGAAATTGAGATTTATACATAATCTGAAAGCTGAAGTATTTGATAAGCTTTCCATTGATGTGTGGTTTGTTAGGATAGGACCAGATTTGTTCAAGATTTATATATAAAATAAAAGTTTATTTATTTAGCTGTCCAAATGAAGTTCTTTGCAATGCATATTACTAATCAAAAATCAAGTTTTGACATACAGGGGTTGGACAAAAAAACTGAAACACCTGGTTTTAGACCACAGTTAGTATGGTGTTGGGCCTCCTTTTTTTGGCCAATAGAGCATTTCGTCTTTGGAATTGTCATATACAAGTCCTGCACAGTTGCCAAAGGCATTTTGAGCCATTCTCCTCTTGCAGATCAGGGGTCAGGTCACTACATGATACTGGTGTAGGAAAATGTTATCTGACTCGCTCCTCCAAAACACCCCAAAGTGGCACAATAATATTCAGATCTGGTGACTATGCATGCCATGGGAGATGTCCAACTTCACTTTTCTTGTTCATCAGATTGGCCACCAGGCTGCAAAAATATAGCCATGAAACCTCCAACATTATATTGGCCAGTGTTTCAGTTTCATTGTCCAACCCCACAGAGTGGTCTTATGAACAAGAAAAGTGAAGTTGGACATCTCCCATGGCATGCATAGTCACCAGATCTGAATATTATTGTGCCACTTTGGGGTGTTTTGGAGGAGCGAGTCAGATAACATTTTCCTACACCAGTATCATGTAGTGACCTGACCCCTGATCTGCAAGAGGAGAATGGCTCAAAATGCCTTTGGCAACTGTGCAGGACTTGTATATGACAATTCCAAAGACGAAATGCTCTATTGGCCAAAAAAAGGAGGCCCAACACCATACTAACTGTGGTCTAAAACCAGGTGTTTCAGTTTTTTTGTCCAACCCCTGTATGTATGGTAGGAAATTTACGAAATATATTCATGGTACATGACCTTTACTACAAATATACCTGTGCTACTTATGACTGGTTTTGTGGTCCAGGGTCACAAATTATAAATAAACCAATGACAAATTAAATGTAGTGAAAGCTGTGCAGTTATTGTGGTCTATTACAAGTCAAATAAACCATAACGTGCCACAAAGCAACAACACAGTCAATCAGCAGCACAGAATTAAGTCAGACTGACTCACCAGTGCCGTTTACGTTAAAGAAAAGTTGCACAATAACCTTTTTTGTAAAAACATTTCAGTGATTTTCCTCTTTTGAGATCTGGCAGTCCATGAATGAATTCATTCATTTGTAAGCATAGCGAGGGAGTTTAAACTCTGCTGACCTATTGCATGTTGTTGTAAAGTGTTAATTCTTTTCAAAGGTTCTCTCATATGGAGGTCTCTAACCAGGTTTACACACACAAGAATATTACAACTTGAATCAGAATTTTTCCTCTCTCAGAAAAACCCTAGAAACTGCATAGCAACATGCTTAAAAAAAACCCACTGTGTGTTTTTTGCAATCTGTGTGTTTGTGATCAGAAGACAGAAAAGAATATATAGAGAATGCGTGCATGAGTGAGTCTGTATGTCTGAGTGCAAATGTATTCATCCATCAGCGTGACAGTGAGTGGGAGAGGGGAAATCAATTAAACACATGTTCTGTTCTCTGCACACGTTCTCTATACATTTAATAAGCCCAACCACGTGATTCAATGCTAAGCTGTGTTTAGTGGTAATACCTGCTGTTTGATCAGTGAACACATCAAATGTTAAAACAACCATGCAAATATAAACAGTTTAATCACAACATCTTACAAATGAACAGTTGATCAGATGACAGTCAGTGCACACAGGCAACGTGCGGACTGTCCTGTGAGCTGCTCTGCAGGCACATTTGAAGTTGGAAATCAGTTTAGTGTTGGGTCATTAAGAGCAAGCAGAGACGGGCACATCACACACTGGAGCCTTCTGCAGTGGCCATAAGCGACACTCTGCAAAGGGACAATTCAGACCTTATAGAACACTTTCTAAATACAGTGCACGTCGATGTCCCATGCTTTTCTTTCAGTTAAGGCACAAATCACGTATCGGGGGCGTTTCCTCTGAGGAGGCAAGGGAGGCAGTGCCTCATCAAGAAAAAAAAAAGAGAAAAAAATGTGTAGTGCAAAAATAAAACAACAAACAACCAAATTGTATATAAAATCACTTGTTTTTCTAAAGAAACATTGTCCTCAGTAACACCAGCAGGTAAAGTAACAGTAGGAGTCTACATCTCTCTCACCTCCCCTGAGCTCATTGAGTTTTAACAGACCCCCCTAAAGCGTGCAGTGGGTTTGGTGGAGGGTAACTGAGAATAAATGGGGAAAAGTCACATGAGAGGAGGTGATGCCTCCATTGTGATATGATTGGATATGACTGGTTCTGTTCGGGTGTGATTGGTTTGTGTGATAAATCCTGCCTCTTGTGTTTGTGCGTGTTCCATGTTTGTGTTAAAATAGCTTGAAAAATGATCTATGGAAGTTTTTAGCTTTGAGTAATCAGCTTGGTGAAGTTTAAAGTAAACTTCTGTCTGTGACTAATATTTACCGAGCTTTAATGACTGATGACACTAAAAATTCAAAAATGTGACCCTGGACCACAAAACTAGTCATAAGGGTAATTTTTTTAAATTGAGATTTATACACCATCTGAAAGCTGAATAAATCAGCTTACCATTGATGTATGGTTTGTTATGATAGGACCATATTTGGGGAAATATTAGAGAATCTGAAGGTGCAAAAAAAATCTAAACATTGAGAAAATCTCCTTTAAAGGTCTTTACCTAATATCCTAATGATTTTTGGCATAAAAGATGCTATTTATGACTGGTTTTGTGGTCCAGGGTCACAAATAGTGGTGCAACGGATCACAAAACTCACGGTTCGGATCATATCACGGATTTGGAGTCACGGATCGGATCATTTTTCGGATCAGCAAAAAACAATTTTTTTTTAAATAATTACTGAATGCTAACATTAAGTACTTCTAATCCATAGCAAAAACTACTAGCTGAACTAATAAAGTCAATTACAAAAATGACAAGTGTAGATGAATACAACATAAAGGTACTAATAAAATCAATAACACTAGTATTCAGGTGCAGAAATGTAATATTTAATTGTAAAATAACTAGTGCTTCTCACTGCAGGTATAAATAGGACGCTGTCTCTTTAAGGCCTAATGCACGTCTCTAATACTGGCACGCATCTTTCTCAGCTGTTTCGGTTTACTAAAGACATAACCGACTGTGTTTACCAGAATACCAAAACGGGTATTAAGCATAACTTTGTATGTATGTTAAGAGAAGTTTTAAAGAGGAATCAATCTGTGAATCACGCAGTTTGAATCGCGCGTCTCTCTCTGTCTCTCTCTCTCTCTGTGTGCGTGCTCGCTTCAGGTGTGTGCGGCAACGGGGGAAAAAAAAGAAGAAGAAAGAAACAGCGCGCGTGTTCTCTTTTGCTGCAGCAGTTTAAGTAGTTTGAATGGTTAAATTGGCAAGACAAAACATATGCAAATTATACACTTTTACTCTATGAAGGTTCAATTTAACAGTTAATCCGCGAACCACATGCGTACCGAACCGTGGGGTCCGGTCCGTACGGATCACGGATCATCTGCGATCCGTTGCACCCCTAGTCACAAATAGTTAAAAGTTAACTATTAAAAATGTCTGAACATACGTTTACAAATAAAATCTATTGTTTAAATTGTTACTGCCTTGAGTTATTATTTTGAAATAAATGTTAAATGCTAAATAAGACTTGACTGGATATATACTTTAATAAATAGAATACTGATTAAATTGTTAATGTAAAAATATAAAACAGAATTTATTTTTTTTTCCTTTTTCTTTGACTGGGACCTGAATTTACATTTGATTAAAAAAAAAAGAATTCGAGGACTTTGCCTCATTTCAGAACACTACTGCACACCACTTATATATTTGCAGTGGATTTGTGGATTGTGAAGTATATTATGCTTTTGATGTCATTTGTAGAATTCCCAGTCTATTGGGAATATCTTTTGGCTTTTTGGTCACTGTTCTGGAAAACTCTCATTCAGGCTGGCACATTCTGAAATATAACACCCACAGTCCAATCCAATTCTGATAAATCAAGTCCTGTCCTACATTATTTTCCTATTCAGTATCCTGTTTCACTTTGAAATATGTCACATTACAGAAGTAAAATAGGTTGTGAACAGTAGTTCACATCGACTTGACAAGAAGCTGAAAAAGGAAAACCATAGTGCTGTGGTATTCTTCTC
This sequence comes from Garra rufa, assembly GCF_049309525.1. Lineage (NCBI taxonomy): Eukaryota > Metazoa > Chordata > Actinopteri > Cypriniformes > Cyprinidae > Garra > Garra rufa. Next base: position 32,831,422 of record NC_133376.1, read on the forward strand.
AGTAAAGTTAGTGCCGTCAGCAGTGTGACTCGCTTGTTTGAGACATCTTGAGCTTAGATGATAATTCAATTATTCAGATGGGTGGCTGAGGCAGAGGTACAGGTGGAGAGACCTGGTTACCAGGCATCCGTAATGCACCGGGCAGGAACGAACAGCCTCTGACTGGAATAGATTCTGTCAGCTTCCCTATTTACTTCTTTTCCATAAATGGGATTGGAGTTGGAAGAAGGAGAGCGGGTAAAGTAATGAGACAGACTGAGAGAGGGAATGGGGGAGGTATACTGTACAGAAGCTGTAAAAGAACGAATCTTGGAGCAAAATGGATGGTGGGAGAGGTGAAAGTAAATAAGGTTAGTGGTTGAGAAAGATATTGAAAGGCAGAAGGGAAGATCTGATAGAGGATGGATCAAGAGAGAAAAAGCAATAAGGGAAAAATAGGAGGGAAAAGAAAATATCGAGCTGAGCGAATGGCAGAAGATAGAGCACTATCCGTTACTAGCGCACACACACAAACATCTCCTCGTGCTTTTCCGTCTGGGAGGGGGAAGCCCGTTGGGAGAAGGGAGGGAGGGGCAATGCGGGATTTCCCCTGTCAGAGGAAAAGATATTAGATACGAATCAGTGAGCTGGCAACAGCATGACTGCAGCTCCTGATATAATTACACTTGGAGATAGAATGAGCTCGAACACAAAGCGCTACAACACCTCAATATCTGCTCTCTTTTACTCAGCTGTTAGATGGTTGATTAGTCATGTGGTTAGGGACAGTACCGAGAAACAGCCGGAGCCCAGGTCAAGTCACTCACCAAAATTAATGCTCGCCAGTGTCTACTGCAAAAAAAAATGGCTTTGAAAAGTGAGTATTAGGGCTGGGCCATATCATACCTTTCAAGGTAATACCGGTGTAATGTTATGGTACGATATGAAATTGACATATTGCGATAGAACTTGGACTTAACGCGCGTGCGCAGTGCTGGTGTTTTCATGCGGTCGCACATGGAGCGAGAAGCATGGCAGCGACCGAGGAGGCGGCATGCACAAGCGGAGCATTGACTAACACATGTGAACCAGAATTGGTTTGCAAAAAAGGTGCAACATCCGTGGTGTGGAACTGCAGAGTTTCCCCTATCGTTATCTTAGGGGGGCGGACCACCCCCCCAACTGTACCTCCCGCCCCCCTTGAACGTCAAGTTCATTTTATTTTCGATATAGCGCCAGATCACAATAGAAGTCATTTAAGGTTATCTTTCCTATAGAACATGTCTATACATTGTTCTTTTATTAAACAAACTAAATTGCCTTATGTTATTTATCTTATTTACACGAAGGCATGTCATTTCTGTCTCTACATGGTCGCGCGTTTACAATGTCTCCTCCGCGAAAACACGGACTGGATCGCGGACTCCATTCATAAAAAACGAATTTACTATAGCGCGGAATGCCGCAGAATTCGTCGATTTTTGATTGAATAAATCAAAAGTTGGTCTGTCACTTAATTCAAATCACGATATGGACTAGTATCTGTGAAATCTGAAATGCAAAAAGACCATTTTAATATGAATCCTGTATGTTCCGTTTGCCTCTATATGAATGGTGGAGACGCGTTTTTTTTTTTACTACACACATACTGAAGCACGCATGACGCTCCCGCTTATTGCATTTGCATCTCACATGAACAGATAAACTCAATCTCCAAAGCTGCTGTGAGTGTCACTTTTACCATTTCATTTACCGAATTCTTTTACCGAAAACTAGCATCATATCATACTGTACACACAGAAACTTCAGGCAACCTGTCAAAATAAAAGTACGGTTTAACATGAAACGGAACAATATTAGTCTTGTATTACTTTTGTACAGTATAATGTAGGTGTTTATATATTCCTATTTAAATAATTGACATAAAACAATATATGATAAAAAATAAATATTACAACCAGATTAACCACTTAATTGTAGAAAAAAATACTACAATTATTATTTAAATGTTTTAAACTGAATATAGCTTTTCTTACATGTATTGATTTTAACAGTAAACCTCTGTTTGTTTGCCAAAAATTAAAATGGTTTATTTTTCATTTGATTAAAAATAAATAAATGTTTATGCTTTCATTTGATTATCAGAAAAATTAAAACATAAGAATTTCTAAAAGAAAAGAAAAAAGGAAAAAAAAGAGCCCTACTGTTCAAAATGTTAAAATAGAGAGTTTTGGACTTATTTTTTCACTGAAATAAATGTTTTCGTTATTACACAAAGTAGGCTAAAGTACTGGGGAAAAAAAGTAACGTTGGGTAGCAGTTTTGAAGTATTTTGTCTAGCGTCAATTATATCGTCAGTTATATCGTTATCGCAAATTTTGCTATTTATATCGTGACAAATTTTTTTGACCATATCGCCCTGCCCTAGTTAGTATAGTGGAATGTTGGTCGATTTATTATGAACTACAATATAAATACATAATTTAAACTGAATTTAAATTAAATTACTAATTCACCAAAATGTATTTATTACCGAAGCACTGAAATTAAAGTTTTCATTCGTTTTCACTGAAAACTGAAACACTGTGTCATGTTCACTACTAAATCTGATAAATGTCAAAATAGTCGTAGTAAAGTAGGACCCTATGATTTCATCAATGTGGAAAACATGGACGGAATTGCAGAATCCAGTCATAAAAATTTAATTTAGGTGTAATGCGGCATGTCATGGAATTTGCCAAATTTTGGATGGATACATCACAAGTAGGTCATTACACTTAAATCAAAATGTGATATGGACTAGTGTCTGTGAATATTAAGTCACAAAAATACCATTTAAATATAAATCCTGCATGTTATGCGTGTCTTTGTGTGAAAAGCGCTTGTGTGTTTTCAGCCTTTGCTGGCCCAATATGTGAATACATGAATACATTAACATAATTTCTAGAATAGCTCTAGTCACTGCATGAGCATTTTACCACTTCTTTTGAGTAACGCTATCGTCATATATCGTCTTCAAAGCAACCTGTCAAAATAAAAGTTTTGTTTAACTTGAAGAAACCATGACAGAAATATTATTAAATGCAATCATAGTAGTACTACTACTACTACTACTACTACTACTAATACTAATACAATTATTATTAAAATATTATTTTTAAAGAAATGTTTACAAGAAAAATTATTTGCCAGAAATTATTTAGCAGAAAAGTGTAAATACACAACACAACCCATCAAAATAAAAGTTCGGTTTAACTTGAAAAAATTGTGACACAAATATTACTAAATGTAATGATAGTACAACTACTACTAATACAATTATTATTCAAATGTTATTTTTAAAGGAATATTTATTTAAAAAAAATTATTTACCAGAAATTTTGTAGCAAAAAAATATAAATACTAGTGGTGGGCATAGATTAATTTTTTTTTAATCTAGATTAATCTCACTGTAACCTTGGAATTAATCTAGATTAATCTAGATTAAAATGGCTAATTTGAATTCTGCCGAAGGCATTCAGAATATGTGTGCTACCCAAATAATGACTAAAAGTAAGTCTTTGAGAACGGGTTTCTCAAGCCAGGTGGCGCATTAGACCAGGGGCTCATCTCCTGTTTCCAAAATGCATCACAAACTGCTTGACAATTGCATTTACAACACAATTAACTATACAAACTTGTGTAACCAACTATTCCTACACTGCATGTACTTCTGCGTAAAAGGCTGCGCGACGTGCGCGGTGCAGTTAAATACACAGACGCGCACGGGCATGGATATCTGCGTGCATAGTCTTCGGTTAAACTGCATTGCTTTTAGCAGTGTCAATTCAGTTGTTGCATATAGTTTAATGTCTTTATTTCAGGATTATCAAAGTAAATTATAGCTCACGCACGTGGCCCAGTAAAAAGGGTCTAGCAACGCCCCTGCCCTGAAGCAAACCCGGCGGCTTCATAGCAGCATCCATGTTAGCACGTCTCGTTTGATGTGGTAATTTCACAGTAGGCATACACACAGGTTCGAAGACTCGTTCTCGCCCCCTACAGTGCAATTCGGCTAGGTAAACGCCCGCGCTAAAATATCAAGGTGAAAGTCATCATAGCTTGCGTAGTATAGACCCAGCTCCCAACCCAACTTTGAGAATAGATTAACGGCAATATTTTTTTTATCGCCCGATAAGAGTCTCACGTTAACGCCGATAACGGCCCACCACTAGTAAATACACAACACAACCCATCCAAATAAAAGTTTGGTTTAACTTGAAGAAGCCAACTAGATATTATTTAGCAGAAAAAACATGAACATACAACACAGTATTTCTGAAAAAAAAAAATTTAAATAATAATAAGAAATTATTTTATAAAATAAACTAATAAGAGATGCTTTTAAATATTAACATTTATTTAAACCATTAAAACGAAAATTCAGAAAATATTAGAAAACAGAAAAAAATAATTATAATTTGGCAAAAAATAAAACATTTTATAGGGCCTTAAAAAAACTAAAATAATTTTAATATTGTAAGTTCCATGATTTAAATTAATTAGACATGCTTTTTGATTAATTTTTTTTCTAGAAAAATTAAAATGGGGAAAAAAATGTAAATCCAGAAAAAATTTAAATGGAAAAAAATATAATTAAAAAAATGGAATAAGGGAAAAAATAAAACTGTTCTCAAACTGTTTTCGGTCAATGATTTCAGCCATCAAACACTATTATGGCTGAAAATTCAGTTTATTTATTTATTTTGCCATTTTGGTTTAATATTTTCTTTTGCTAAAATTTTCGCTGCATCACTAAATGAAAGTGTTTTTCTCATGTGGTGACAGATAGATGGAATGTTCATTCAGTTAAGCCACCGAAGCAACAATAAATAAACAGAGGGATACTGTAGAGCTAAATGAGAGATTAATGTCTCTCGCCCCATCACAGTGCACATTATCTCACTTTTCTTTATTTCACTCTTCATTCCCAGCACTGCTGCAAGTATATGTGCGGTAATCCAATAAAACTGCCTCCTTCCTCTCTTCTCCACAAGACATCAGCGGGTTCCCAAAAATATCTGCTGTGTTTCTATGTATATAGCTGTTCACCAGCGCTTTTAAATGATGCCACTGCTTGCTGCAATTTTCATCAGTGATGGTGATAAAATGGCATGGACAATTAGGAAAATGTGTTTGCCGTTTCTGCACAGTGCACCTCTCATCTAACACACTCCATCTGGAAGCCGTGTTACAGTATGTGGTGATGCCTCTGAGATTTAACAGCCTTTCTCCTTCTCTGTGTTGCACGGAAGTACAAGAACATTTGTATTGCGCATGATATTGTTATTGTGGTACTTTCTTGTCTAAGACAGTAATGTTAATCTCTCTTATGTAGCACATTGTTTACACCCACATCACATATGTTTGGACCTAGTATGCTGCAATTGCAGGCAAAATAGAGGCTTTGTCTCTGAAATCGAACTGCACCTTGGTTATTAAATCAATACTGTTATGCACTTGTGGTAATGCATTGTGCCTCTTTATTGATACTGAATGGCCCTAGTCTCAAGGTTCTGTCAAACCATAGGAAATAATTGATTTATTTTAAAAAGCAGAGGAGGAAGATTGTGTTGAATTTTCGCATTAGTGGATGAAGATGATTCGTGACTATTTAAATCAGTTGTGTCAGATAATTGTTCAAGGACCTGCCCTGTAAAGTGGCGGTCACCAATTAGTGAACCACAGTCCAGATGCGAGCCTAAGTTTGGTTTCACCTGGAACACAAATCATTTATCATACATTAGCATAATTACAAACAGTTTTTTATTTATTATAACAGTGTATCTAAACTGGCATAAAAGTAAGAGATATTATTAACACATGAGAGATTATCATTTATTTATTTTTTATAAATATAGCCTTCATTTTTAATTATTTTATTTTATTTTTTCTTTGGCACAGACTTTTATCGTTTTTTTTTTTGTTTGTTTGTTTGTTTGTTTTTGCAATTGTGAAATGTGCAATACAGACATACAGTTGATGTCAAAAGTTTACATAAACCTTGCACAATCTACAAAGTGTTAATTATTTTACCAAAATAAGAGGGATCATACAAAATACATGTTATTTTTATTTAGTATTGACCTGAATAAGATATTTCACATAAGAGGTTTACATATAGTCCATAAGAGAAAATAATAGTTGAATTTATGAAAATGACCCCGTTCAAAAGTTTACATACACTTGATTCTTAATACTGTGTTGTTACATGATTTTTTTAAGTGATAGTTATTAATGAGTCCCTTGTTTGTCCTGAACAGTTAAACTGCCCCTCTGCTCTTCAGAAAAATCCTTCAGGTCCCACAAATTCTTTGGTTTTTAAGTATCTTTGTGTATTTGAACCCAATGACTGTATGATTTTGAGATCCATCTTTTCACACTGAGGACAACTGAGGGACTCGTATGCAACTATTATAGAAGGTTCAACTGCTATCTGCATCTCATTTTGGAGGCGGCATCCTCCGGAGGTCGCATTTGAAGGCTGCACATGTCATTAAGGATGTCTTATTTAAGAAAAGTAACCCTAATAAAATTGATTGTTATTCCTTGTGAGGTGTAAAATACTATAATTTATTTTTTACTTTGCAATTTAACGGTTACCTTTCTTAAATGAGACCTCCCTGATGATGTGTATAGCCTTCAAATGCGAAGGATGCAGCCTTCCTAATGAGAAGCAGCTACTGATGCTCCAGAAGGGAAAATTATGCATTAAGACCTGGGGGGTGAAAACTTTCGAACAGAATAAAGATGTGTACATTTTTCTTGTTTTGCCTAAATATCATACTTTTTCATTTAGTACTGCCCTTCAGAAGCTACAGAAGATACTTGCATGTTTCCCAGAAGACAAAATAAGTAACATTTACCCTGATCCTCAAATTCAAAAAGTTTATGCTTAATGCATCGTGTTCAGTTTAGTTTGTGTCTGTTTTTTTATTATTGTTAAATAAATACTTTTTTTCAGCAAATATACATTAAATGTATTAAAAGTGATAGTAAAGACATTTATAATTTTATACATGATTTATATCTCAAATAAAAACCACTGAAGACTGGAATAATGCTGCTGAAAATTCAGCTTTGCATCACAGGAATACATTAGTGTACAGTTTAAATATATTAAAATAGATTTTTTTAAATTGAGGTAATATTTCACAAATGTATTGTTTTTACATGATTTTTTAATCAGTTAAATGCAGCCTTAGCAGGCATAATCTTACTGACACCAATTCTTGAATTCTCTACAATCAGTAGTCTTGACTATTTTTGACATTCAAGTTTAAATTGCTTAATTTCATAGCCATATAACATATTACCTATTTTAGGAGCCTTATGTGTTCAAACCTTTGCTGGGAAGAACATTTAGCGAGGCATTTAGAAACATTATGTTTTTGTGTTTTATGGATTCGGTGGTTAGCATGTGCCATTTACAATCATCCCTGTTTCCTGCCCTCGTCCTCTCAACATTTCACTCTTTTGTTTTTGTTTATGTTATTATGATAATTATGATAAATTATTTCAGATAAAATAGGGTGCAATCCAGTCATTATTGATAGCCGCTCTACAAAATGCTTTCGTACTCTATTTGGTTGTAATTATTATGACCTTCAGCTGAGACATTAACAGAATAGCTGTATATTAGGCACAAAACAGCAGTTATTTATTTGAAGTGATACAGCGAGCGTTTCTCCTGACTGGAAGTGGATGGATGAGACACATCTTTTCTTTAAGTCTCACCCTGACTGAACCCAACAGAGTGTCTTTGCCATAGTGCTGATAGCTGACTAAAGATACATCTAACGTCTTGATGATGTTTATCTCAGGCGAAGTATCGATCCCAGATCTGTCCTTATGTGTCTGCTCGCAGGATCTCACACGTAATCAAACTTTCTCATCAGGCTGACCGCAGCCCCTCAGAGTGCAAATACTTTCAACGTCCACACTTCCCAACCACTCTCTGTATTGAGGATGTTTACGGGATGTAGCTCAGCGCTGGGCTGACAGCCTGTCCCAGAGGAGGTGCGATGTCACGTCTGGTCTGTGACATCAGGAGTGTTCCTGTCAGTGTGTGTGGGAGCTCAGTGTCTGTGTGAGTCACCCAGAGCAGAAGGACGACTAGAGTCTGTGTGTCGAACATCGGAGCACCCCTGTTGGCACCAGGCCGGCTAGGAAACAGGGCGTCCTGTGATGAGAGTAAGAGTTTAGGATCTTTGTGGACACATGATGAAGGGACATTCTCACAGTTGCTGCTACAATGGCTGTATATCTAAATTCTCTCTAAGGCTGGACTTTGTCGCTGTCTTGGAAACACACCTGAGCAGCTATTTGCTAGGTACATAATGTACACATGTACAGCCGTGGCCAAAAGTTTTGAGGATTACAGAAATATTGGAAATTGGAAAAGTTGCTGCTTAAGTTTTTATAATAGCAATTTGCATATACTCCAGAATGTTATGGAGAGTGATCAGATGAATTGCATAGTCCTTCTTTGCCATGAAAATTAACTTAATCCCGAAAAAAACTTTCCACTGCATTTCATTGCTGTCATTAAAGGACCTGCTGAGATCATTTCAGTAATCATCTTGTTAACTCAGGTGAGAATGTTGATGAGCACAAGGCTGGAGATCATTATGTCAGGCTGATTGGGTTAGAATGGCAGACTTGACATGTTAAAAGGAGGGTGATGCTTGAAATCATTGTTCTTCCATTGTTAACCATGGTGACCTGCAAAGAAATGCATGCAGCCATCATTGCGTTGCATAAAAATGGCTTCACAGGCAAGGATATTGTGCACAGTGAGGCCAAGACTTTTGGAAGATGGCCTGGTGTCAAGAAGGGCAGCAAAGAAGCCACTTCTCTCCAAAAAAACATCAGGGACAGATTGATTTTCTGCAAAAAGTATGGCGAATGGACTGCTGAGGACTGGGGCAAAGTCATATTCTCAGATGAAGCCTCTTTCCGATTGTTTGGGGCATCTGGAAAAAGGCTTGTCCGGAGAAGAAAAGGTGAGCGCTACCATCAGTCCTGTGTCATGCCAACAGTAAAGCATCCTGAGACCATTCATGTGTGGGGTTGCTTCTCATCCAAGGGAGTGGGCTCACTCACAATTTAGCCCAAAAACACAGCCATGAATAAAGAATGGTACCAAAACACCCTCCAACAGCAACTTCTTCCAACAATCCAACAACAGTTTGGTGAAGAACAATGCATTTTCCAGCACGATGGAGCACCGTGCCATAAGGCAAAAGTGATAACTAAGTGGCTCGGGGACCAAAACGTTGAAATTTTGGGTCCATGGCCTGGAAACTCCCCAGATCTTAATCCCATTGAGAACTTGTGGTCAATCCTCAAGAGGCGGGTGGACAAACAAAAACCCACTAATTCTGACAAACTCCAAGAAGTGATTATGAAAGAATGGGTTGCTATCAGTCAGGATTTGGCCCAGAAGTTGATTGAGAGCATGCCCAGTCGAATTGCAGAGGTCCTGAAAAAGAAGGGCCAACACTGCAAATACTGACTCTTTGCATAAATGTCATGTAATTGTCGATAAAAGCCTTTGAAACGTCTGAAGTGCTTGTAATTATATTTCAGTACATCACAGAAACAACTGAAACAAAGATCTAAAAGCAGTTTAGCAGAAAACTTCGTGAAAACTAATATTTGTGTCATTCTCAAAACTTTTGGCCACGCCTGTACACTATTGTTAAAAAGTTTGGGGTCAGTAGGATTTTTTAGGGGAAAGAAACTAATACTTTTATTCAGAATGATTCATTAAATTGATTAAAAGGGACAATAATGAATTTACTTGCAAAAGTATTCATACCCCTTCATTTTTCCTATGGTTTTGTTGCTGCCACGTGTTAAACCGCTTTAAATAACTTTTTTCCAAATGGTAATCTACACTCCATACACCATTATTACAAAGCAAAACAGAATTGTCAAAAAGAAAAAAAAAATGAAAGTGTTCAACTCTGTACTTAAATAAAGCACCATTACAGCCTCAAGTATTTTTGCGTTGGATGCAACAGGCTTTGTACATCAGCATTTTGGCAATTATCTGCCATTCTTCTCCTAACATCTTTACCTCTCTAGCTCTGTCAGGTTGGATTGGGGCACAAGTACGTTTTCAGGTTTCTCCAGAAATTTTTGATTGGGTTCAAGGCCAGACTCTGGCTGGACCACTCAAGGACATTCACAGTTCTCTTACGAGAGGTCACTCTTACTGCGTAGCTAACGCTAGGGGAAAATCCTTTCCGCGAGAGATATTGAAGCCAAAAAATTATCCTTAATTTTGTATTAATGTAAAACGCGTTGCCGCAGTGAGCAGACATAGGCGAGGCGTTCTGCGTGCCTATTGGCTGCTCCGCAGCAACTGCAGCACCTATCGAGCGAGGCTTGGCGCGAAGTCAGCTCCAATGAGTGCATTTCGCGCCTGACACGTCATCTCCCGCCGAAAGTGGCGTGATCCCAGCCTATAAATATCGCTCGCAGGTAGCTACACTCTGATTTTTTCATCCTTCAAGCGAAGCTCACGCATCGCTGGAGCCGGAGAGGAAGCCGCCGCCGTTGACTGCAAGCATCTCAGCGGGACGAGCCATTGGAGCTGCTGGCCACGCCGCCTTCCGTGCCTTCCTGCTGCGCTTTCCGGCGCCTATATCCTTTATAATCTTTTATAATCTACAGTGTGTGTTGCCGCTGCGATACACACTGTTTCTCTAAGAGAGCAAAGTGTCTTTTTAAAGATGCTTTCATACGGCTCGTGCAGATGCCAATGGCGACTCTGAGGACTTGCCTGCCTTCTTCACTGAGAGTGCTCCCCCGCCCGCGCGGTGTCGCGCCGTAAAAAGCGCTGTGCCCAGCGGGCCCCGGACCCTTCCTCCAGCCGACAAAGCTCGCCGGTTCGCCCGCCTGCTTCATCGACCTCGTCAGCCTCTGTTCCGGACGTAAAGCGGCCGCTGTATGCCACCGCTTCCATCGACGCCGCTGACGAGGGGGGCCATGAAGGAGGAGGATTTCCGTTTCCCGCCAGAGCGGGAACGCGTATTCTGCTCAGACGCAGCGCTGCGTAGCATGGCCTCTCACCGTTGCTGAGAATCACCCGTGGTTAACGGATTCTGATGTTTTCTCGTCCGGCCGCCGCCCCGCCAGACGCGGCCCGCGGCCCAGGATTGAGTTGAAACCTGAGCCTCCGAAATCGTCCTAGCAACTAGGAAAACGACGGTGTACGAGTCCCGCTGTTGCCGGTCCCCCACCAAAGTTATTCGCTCGTCCAGTCCCAGGAAATGTGACTGTTCCAGTGTTTTCTGCAGCCAACAAACCGGCTCCGTCGCCCGTTTGCCTGCACACAAAAGTCGTTCCCACGGCTACACAGATAAACCCCCAATAAAGTGTATTATCTGGTGTCCCGGCCACGGCCGATGGTGTTTCACGTGTTGTAAGAATATGCCCACTAACCAGTGCTCATCTCTACACACAAGCACAGCGCACATAAAATCGACTCAGATCGATTGCGCGTCACACGTGGTAAATGTGCCCGCTTCACAGTGCCTACAGACACCACATTATGCACTGTTGGTTTCTGTAAAAACGAAACCAACAGTGCATTAACTCTATGCTTTGGAGTGTTAAATGTGCCCGCTTCACAGTGCTCACAGACACCTCATTATGCACGTCAACCGGTTTCTGTAAAAACGAAACCAGGAGTGCGTTCGCTCTATGCAGGCGAACGCTGTTTGGAGTGTTGAACGCCGGTGCGCGAGTCCCGCGGCTGCCAGACTCCCACCGAAAGTATTCGCTCGCTCAGCTCCAAGAAATGGGGCTGTTCCAGCGTTATCCGCAGTCATCAAGCCGGCGCTGCAGCCTGCTTGTCTGCACTCTAGAGCCGTTCTCACGGCTACCCAATTAAATCCTCAAAGGAGTGTATTTTCGGGTATTCCGGCCATAGCCGAAGGTGTTTTGTGTGTAGCTCGCATGCGCATACACATGAGCACATCCTGTCATACAAAACCCGCGCACATAAAGTCGACCCGAATCGGCTGAGCTTCACACGTGATAAATGTGCCCACCCCAGAGTGACCACACATATCACATCAGGCAGGTCTTACGGTTTCTGTAAAAACGAACCGGACGACGCCCCGTCTACACGGCTAAAGGCTGCGCTGAGTGTGTTGAATGTGCCCGTTACTACGCAACCACATATATACACAAAGATAGCAGTCCCCGCGGTCAGTGTACCCCGAGCCTCGAATGTCACAGTCACTCGTGCGTCACAACGCACCGAAGCGACTCCGTTATTGACAGATCGGAGCGCGCTTCGCACCTACCCCCTTGCGTTACAGGTAAATGCATGGGAAAAGCTCCCAGGGGTTTCACAATGGGTGCTGGACATTATTAAAGGAGGCTATTCGCTACAGTTTCACCGACTTCGCATGTGGTATATGTGCCCACCCCAGAGTGCCCACACATATTACATCAGGCATGTCTTACGGTTTCTGTAAACCGGACGACGCCCAGCCTACGCGGCTAAAAGCTGCATCGAGTGTGTTAAATGTGCCCGTTACCACGCAACCACATATACACACAGAGAAAGCAGTCCCCGCGGTCAGCGTACCCCGAGCCTTGCATGTCACAGACACCGAAGCGGCTCCGTTAGTAACAGATCGGAGCGCGCTTCGCACCTACCCCCTCGCATTACATGCAGATGCATGGGAAAAACTCCCAGGGGTCTCAAAATGGGTGCTGGACATTATAAAGAGAGGCTATTCGCTCCAGTTTCGACGACGCCCTCGCCGTTACACGGCGCGCGTCGAGACCACGATAAAGGCAGATGCAGCACACCTGCTACGAGCCGAAGTGACCACTAGATCTAAGGCAACTGAACAAAGCGCTAGTGAAGCGAAAGTTCAGAATGCTCACAACCAGGAAAATCCTCGCGCAAGTGTGCCGAGGAGACTGGTTTGTGTCAGTGGATCTGAAAGACGCGTATTTTCAAATACAGATAGCGTCGCGTCACAGGCGATTTTATGAGATTCGCCTTCGAGGGCCAAGCTTATCAGTACACAGTCCTGCCATTCGGTTTGTCCCTAGCACCCCGTATATTTACGAAGTGCATGGATGCAGCGCTCGCCCCGCTCAGACAGAAAGGCGTGCGAATACTGAATTATTTGGACGACTGGCTGATTTTAGCGCAATCTCACTCAATGCTCAGGGAACACACGACCATGTTACTCGATCACCTCGAGAACTTGGGTTTGAAAGTCAACTGGGAGAAAAGCTCGCTGAACCCCAGCCAGAATATCTCCTTCCTGGGCATAGAATTAGACTCGCTGGCAATGAAAGCGAAGCTTTCGTCAGTGCGCGCGCTGAGCGTTCAGAGCGCAGTGAGCGCGCCCTGCCGCAGCAAGTCTGCCCCGCTCAAGACCTTTCAAAGAATGTTAGGTCTTATGGCTTCAGCATCATCAGTTCTACAGTTAGGGGTGATTTGCATGCGCCCACTGCAGCTCTGGCTGAAAGCGCGCGTGCCGCGCCGAGCGTGGGCGTCCGGTCGACTCCGTCTCACGATCGATCAGAGTTGCGTTACAGCCCTGATGCCGTGGAGAGCAGCCGACTGGTACCGAAAAGGGTGTCACTCTAGAGAGACCCTCGAGGGTGAAAGTAGTGTCCACGGACGCGTCCACCTTGGGAGGGGGGGGGCACTGCTAGAGGGCAGACCGGCGTTCGGCCTATGGTCAGAACGAGAGAAGTCACTGCACATCAACTGCCTCGAAGTGATAGCAGTGGAGAATGCGCTGACATACTTTCTTCCCCTATTGAAGGGAAGTCATGTTTTAGTCCGCTCCGACAACACATCGGTAGTGGCTTACATAAATCGCCAGGGCGGACTCAGGTCCAGAAACCTACATGCACTTGCAGAACGCCTTCTGGTATGGGCTCATCGCAACCTGTGCTCGCTAAGGGCAGCGCACGTGCGGGGGACCCTAAATGTAGGACCAGACAGACTGTCCAGGAACATTGTTCCGGCAGGCGAATGGTCGCTGCACCCCCAAACGGTGCAGCTATTATGGAAGATATTCGGCAGAGCGGAGATAGATCTATTTGCATCTCAGGACAACGCTCGCTGCCCAGAATTCTTTTCCAAAACCAAGGACGCACTAGCTCATACGTGGCCCCGCCGTCCTCTGTATGCCTTTCCCCCGGTCTCTCTCCTACCACAAGTGATAGAGAGGGTGAAAGAGGAAAAATGTGCAATTCTGCTGATAGCGCCGTTTTGGGGAAACCAGACTTGGTTCCCAGCGCTGATGCAGATGACGAGCATCGCACCGTGGCCAATACCTGTGAGGAGAGACCTCCTCTCGCAGGCGGGCGGCGCGATCTGGCACCCCCATCCCGAGCTGTGGTCCCTTCATGTAGGGGTCACCAGGGAATATATGATGAACTCCCCACAGGAGTGATCGCACAAGCTAGAGCTCCATCTACTAGACGGCTCTATGCATCGAAGTGGTCGATATTTGCGGACTGGTGCACAGCCCGCGGATCCTCACCCACAGACTGTGGTGTGACAGATGTACTTTCCTTCCTACAAGAGCTACTGGACAAGGGCAGATCCCCGTCCACGCTCAAAGTCTACGTGGCGGCCATAGCAGCGTTCTCGAGAACAACGCTAGGTCAGTCAATAGGGAAGAACGATTTAATCATCCGCTTCCTTAAAGGAGCTAAAAGGTTAAATCCACCCAGACCGCCCTCAGTCCCAACATGGGACCTTTCTGTGGTGTTGGACGCTATGAAGAGCGAACCATTTGAACCACTACGGGCGGCTGAATTAAAATATCTGTCTCTTAAGGCTATATTCCTACTAGCGCTCGCTTCAGTGAAGCGCGTGGGAGACTTGCATGCGCTTTCCGTGGGCGCGACATGCATGGAGTTTGGGCCCAACGACTCAAAAGTCATACTCAAACCCAAGCACGGATACGTGCCAAAGTCTATTAACACACCGTTTCGAGCACAGGTCATCGCACTGTCTGCTTTACCGGCTGTGGATGGAGAGGCTGACGCGAGACTCTTATGTCCAGTTAGAGCGCTAAGAGTCTATGTGTCTCGCACGTCTGCTTTTAGACAGACAGAACAGCTGTTTGTTTCGTTTTACGGGCATTCTAAGGGAATGGCTGCGTCAAAACAGACTTTATCCAGATGGATAGTGGATGCTATTGCACTGGCGTACGAGTCTAAGGGCATGCAATGCCCGCTGGGTGTCAGAGCACATTCCACGAGGGGCGTGGCCTCGTCGTGGGCTTGGTCGAGTGGGATCGACTTGCAAGATATTTGTACGGCGGCAGGCTGGGCCTCTCCGTCTACATTTATAAGATTCTACAACCTGAGGTTCCCGCCCTACAGGCCAAATTGCTGTCGGTCTAGATATTAGCAGATATCTGGACCCACGTTCTAAGTTTATCCAGGCCGTTTACCTGCCCGGATACACCAGGAGCCAGTGTGTTTAGGGCACTAATCCCCTTATATGTTTAAGCACTGTATGAACCCCGGGCTACGGCCCTAGGGTCTATGGTATCAGATCTGGCATGCACGGCGTTTTACAGGGCGTTCCCCTAGCGTTAGCTACGCAGTAAGAGTGACCTCTCGTAAGAGAACGTACTCGGTTACTAACGTAACCTCGGTTCTCTCAGAGAGGGAACGAGTACTGCGTACCTTGCCGTGCAAGCGTCTGCTCTGGGCGCTCTTATGATGAAAAAACCAGAGTGTAGCTACCTGCGAGCGATATTTATAGGCTGGGATCACGCCACTTTCGGCGGGAGATGACGTGTCAGGCGCGAAATGCACTCATTGGAGCTGACTTCGCGCCAAGCCTCGCTCGATAGGTGCTGCAGTTGCTGCGGAGCAGCCAATAGGCACGCAGTACGCCTCGCCTATGTCTGCTCACTGCGGCAACGCGTTTTACATTAATACAAAATTAAGGATAATTTTTTGGCTTCAATATCTCTCGCGGAAAGGATTTTCCCCTAGCGTTAGCTACGCAGTACTCGTTCCCTCTCTGAGAGAACCGAGGTTACGTTAGTAACCGAGTACGTTTTCTATAAGCCACTCTTGCTTTGTGCTTAGGTTTATTGTCCAGTTGGAAGGTGAACCTTCTGCCCAGTCTGAAGTTCTGAATGCTCAGGACTGGGTTTTCATTAAGGCTATCTATATTTTGCTGAGTTGAGCTTTGCTTTTACTCTGAGTCCCTCAGTCCCTGCTGCTTAAAAACAGCTCCACAGCATGAGGCAGCCACCAGCACACATTACTTTTGGGATGGTACTCTGCAGGTGATGAGCAGTGCCTGGTTTCCTCCATACATAATGCTTGGAACTGAGGTTCATTAGACCAGAAAATCTTTTTTTCTCACAGAGGGATTTGCTTTTTTGCAAATTCCAAGTGTGTTTTCATGTTTCTTCACTGAGGAGAGGATTGAGTCTTGTTGCACTGCCATAAATCCCACATAGGTTGAGTGTCACAGTGATGTTTGTCCTTCTGTAGGTTTCTCCTATTTTCACATATGATCATGGAGCTCCACTCTATGGAGTTCTTGACCGCCACTCTAACCATAGCCCTTCACCCTCAGTTGCTCAGTTTGGCCAGGAGGCCAGCTCTAGGAAGATTCCTGGTTGTTTCAAACTTCTTCCATTAAGGGTAATGGAGACTACATGCTTCTGTGAACCTTCAATGCTGCAGATTTTTTTTAACTCTTCACCAGATGTGTGGCTTGATGCAATCCTGCTTCTGAGCTCTACAGGCAGTATTTTGACCTCATGGCTTGGTTTTTGCTCTGATATGCATTTTCAGCTGTTAGACCTTTTATTAAGACGTGTGCCTTTCCAAATCACACCCATTCAATTGAATTTGCCACAGCTTAACGCCAATCAAAGTGTAGTAACATCTACAAGCAATATGAATGCTCCTGAGCTAAAGATAAGGGTATGAATACTTATGCAATGAAATTAAGTTTTTATTTTATTTTAATACATTTGAAAAGATGTTAAAAAACAGTTTTTTGCTTTGCCATTATAGTGTATGGAGTGTAGATTGATGTGGGGAAAAATAATTTAAAGCATTTTACATAAATCTGCAACATAAAATGTGAAAGTATACTTTCGCAAGGCACTGTATATTTTATAATGTAAAAAAAAAAAGATTTTGTTATTGAAACACATGCTGTTCTATTAAACTTTGTATTCATCAAATATAACGTTTTATCGATTAATCAAAGAATCTTGAAAAAAAATTAAGGTTTCCACAAA
This sequence comes from Garra rufa, assembly GCF_049309525.1. Classification (NCBI taxonomy): domain Eukaryota; kingdom Metazoa; phylum Chordata; class Actinopteri; order Cypriniformes; family Cyprinidae; genus Garra; species Garra rufa. Next base: position 32,848,725 of record NC_133376.1, read on the forward strand.
AAATATCTATCAAAACAACATGATAATTAAATATGTAACCCTAGACCACAAAACCATAAGTACTACGGGTATATAGTAGTCAACATTTGAAGTGGATCAAAAAAGTAAAAAAAAAAAAAAAAAAAAAAAACGGGTTTTGTTTTAGGACAACTTTGAAAGGGTTTTGATCCACTTCAAATGTTGACTACTATATTTTACACCCTCAGATTCCAGATTTTTAAGTAGTTGTATCTCGGCCAAATATTATCATATCCTAGCAAACCATACATCAATAGAAAACTTATTCATTATATATTTATATATTTTATGTTTAATATAGAATTATGTTGCAAACTCAGATTTGGATGTGAGAGATGTAAGCGTCTTATGTCTAGTTAGCTTATGCTTGATTGTCACATATATTGAAATTGTAGCCACAATATTCATGTGCAGAACATTTATGTAATTCATGCAGGAAGCAGGATGAAATAACACAATTTGCTGTTATTTAATCTGCTGTCTCCTGTATAAACCTCAAACCTGCTGTGCATTTTCCTTTTAAGTGCATCAAGCTCTCAGAGCTGAAACACCGAACACTTCCCCCTAGTGATGTTTGCAGAGCGACACAAAGATTATTTACCGATTCTTTCTTCCCTTGGCTCTGATGAAAAACATAATTTGATTTACAGCTCTCTCTGTAATATTTCCACATCATTTGCCACGCTCAAACAGTAAAGATTACAGCCACAAGACCCTGAGGTTCTGTAATCCATTTCAACAGAGCCGTTCAGTTTCTGCAACAGCAGCCCAAAGGCTCGCCGTGGATATTAATCTAACCTCTTCTAATGACTTTCTGTTTGAATTTACTTTGCTCCTGCATTTAAAGAGATAGATATGGTACGAGTGCATGGATTTGAAAAATCAAGCTTAATAAATCCATATGTGTATAATATTATCAATATGAGTCTAAAATGCATTTTTTACGAGGATTGTACAAGCACTTCTTCATAGTGATATAGCCATGCCTAGACTAGCTGGTATATAAACAGGAAATGTGGATCCATGAGCAGTGGGTATGTTATTGTGGCTTTGCATAGGCATTGATTTATTTCGATTGCTTTATTGGCCAGGCGAATGAGTTTAGACACCTCTTGAAAAGCAATTAGTTAGCCGGATAACATGCAGAATAACGTAATTTGCTGTTGCTCCATGCACTGTCTCTGATCTTTTCACCCTCTTACACCGTTTACAATATCCTAACGAAGCACATAGTCAATACAGGATCAAGCCTAGTGGGAGGCGAGCGTTTATAACGACTCAATGAAGTGCACGCAATGTACTTGCACACATTCAATACGGCCCGATCCATAGACCAGGCTGAAGAGCGATCCATTCCCAAACTCCATTAGCATGTTTATGCAACACTACAACATAGATTGCTTTTGGAAGTGCTAATGAGAGAGTGTACAACAGACCAAGCAGAGAGTGAGGATTGTTAGAAAAAGGGGGAAAAACAGCAGATAAAAGGGGAAGTAAAGATGTTAAGAGGATGGCAGAGGGACAAAAATACCATTTATTATGCTGAGATCAAAGGTTTTTTTTAATTAGCAGATGTTTTTTCAATAATTTAAAGTTACGTTGCAAAGTAAGAATTGTTTTCTACAATGTTATTTTAATTTCATTGAGATACTATTGTAGTTTGTATTAAGTTTTCATTTTCATTTTAGTGTTTTGTGTTTGTATTTTTAAAATGTCTATGTTTTTATAATTTATCTCAGTTTTATCTTTGTATTTTAGTAAATCAAGTTTTCTTTCATTCTATCCTAAATATAGAAAAGGATTTTGTGTAATTTTTTTTCTGTTCATATTTCTTTATTTCAAATAACAAAATTAAACCTTTTAGTTTTAGTTATCTATAATAATAATAATAATCCTGGTTTTCCCCCTCATCTACCACTGGTTAGACAGAGAGATAGTCTGACACCAAATTCATGCCATTGGTTGATATGTTATGTATTTTGCAAGGATATCAGTATATAAAATGGCTTTGTTATAGTTGACTTTGTATACTAAGTTTGTATTAATTTGTATACTAAATTAATAAATTACTTTACAGTTACACTTTAGACACTGTGTTTGTGTATGTGTGTATCACCATATGTGACTCTGGACCACAAAACAAGTCATGCTGTAAGTAGCACAGGTATATTTGTAGCAATAGCCAACAAAACACTGCATGGGTCAAAATTATACATTTTTCTTTTATGTTAAAAAACATTAGGATATTAAGTAAAGATCATGTTTCATGAAGACATTTTGTAAATGTCCTTCCACAAATATATCAAAACTTAATTTTTAATTAGTAACATGCATTGCTAAGAACTTAATTTGGAAGCCTTTAAAGGCAATTTTCCCAATATTTGCACCCTCAGATTCCATATTTCAAATAGTACCTCCACCAAATATTGTCTTATCCTAACAAACTCACATCAACAGAAAAATGTACCCTTATGACTAGTTTTGTGGTCCAGGGTCACATATTACTTACTATCCACTGTGTCACGTAAAGCATTCAAACCTCATCTTGCATATTCTTTCTCCTCCCTTCTTTGTCCTTCAGGAACACTTCACACCAGAGTGCAAGTTTAAGGAGTCGGTGTTTGAGAACTACTACGTGACATACTCCTCCATGATCTATAGACAGCAGCAGTCGGGCAGAGGCTGGTACCTAGGCCTGAACAAGGAAGGAGAGATCATGAAGGGCAACCATGTGAAAAAGAACAAGCCCGCTGCACACTTCCTCCCCAAGCCTTTGAAAGGTAAGTCACTACCTCGACACACTATGTAGTCACTGTTATTGCTACAGACGCAATTAAAGGGATAGTTCACCCCAAAATGAAAATTATGTCATTAATTAATCACCCTAATATCATTCCGAATCCATAAGACCGCCGGTGATCTTTAGAACACAAATTAAGATATTTTTGATGAAATCCAAGAGCTTTCTGACCCTGAATAGACCACAACGGTACTACCACAATCAAGGTCCAGAAAGTTAGTAAAAACATCGTTAAAATAATCCTTGTGACATCAGTGGTTCAACCGTAATTTTATGAAGCTACTAGAATGCTTTTTGTCAGGATCAGAAATCTCTCGGATTTCATAAAAAAATCTCTTAATTTGTGTACCAAAGGTCTTACAGGTTTGGAACAACATAAGGGTGAGTAATTAATGACAGATAAAGTTTTGGATGAATTATCCCTTTAAAGGAGTAGTTCACTTTCAGAACAAAATTTTACAGATAATGTACTCACCCCCTTGTCATCCAAGATATTCATGTCTTTCTTTCTTCAGTCATAAGGAAATTGTTTTTTGAGGAAAACATTTTAGGATTTCTATGGTGCCCCCGAGTTAGAACTTCCAAAATGCAGCTTCAAATGGCTCTAAACGATCACAGCCGAGGAAAGAAGGGTCTTATCTAGCAATTACAAATTACAATTCATATACTTTTTAACCTCAAATGCGTGTCTTGTGTAGTTTCTGTGTGTACTCTGTGTAGAGATTAAAAAGTATTTTGAAAAATTGTAAATGTTTTTAGAAAATAAACGATCGTTTCGCTAGATAAGACCCTTCTTCCTCGGCTGGGATCATTTAGAGCCATTTGAAGCTGCATTTTTGAAGTTCAAACTCAGGGGCACCATAGAAGTCCATTATATGGAGAGAAATCATGAAATGTTTTCCTCAAAAAACAATTTCTTTACGACTGAAGAAAGACATAAACATCTTGGATGACAAGGGGGTGAGTACATTATCTGTAAATTTTTGTTCTGAAAGTGAACTACTCCTTAAAGTTTCTTTATAAAATTATTTTTTAAAGCCACTATCCAGCTCTAAAACATTTAATCGAGTAAAAATGAGTTCAATCTCTATAAAAAGCTTCTCATGATCGTGAATGACTGGAAAAGTCATTTAAGGGTTTGTGGGAACCCTGATGATTCATCTGCTAGACAGGAGATAAAACACAAGGCATCTTTTTTCAGTGTCAAAATGAAATTCCATTATATGTGCCCCAATGAATGCTCTAAACTATCCGCTCTGGACCTGTGAGCACACAATCTGCCCTTTTATTGTCCCTCCACCCGCGTTTAGTTTGGCACGCTGTTCTCTCCGTGCGCCTGAGGGAAACGCTGGTCTCAGGCTCTTTGCTGAGGTGATGAGGTGTGGATAGTGAAGTCCGTAAGGAGCGCTGCAGACGCCAGCACAATCAGACAGTTTAAAGCGACGTCTGTGGCAGAAGGCTCGGGAATGATAAAGCAGCTTTTGACAGCAAACAGCGCTTGTACCCTTCCATCCAGGCCAAGGCAGCCATCTCAGAGCAGAACACAACAGAGCTTTGTGCAATTGTCAAAGTTCCTTGTGGCTTTCATCTGCCGGCTGCATACTTTCTTGTCAGTGAACAGAGAGAGTGCGCTTTAAGCACAAATCCTAACTCTGTGGAAGTTTTTTGTTGTTGTTTTTGTTGCTTCGGAAAAAAATGAATGAAAGCTTACATTTTAAACATTAAGAGACTACGCATAAATATTCCATTTATTTCTGAGCGTCAAAAGATGTGCCAGTTTCAAGGTAAACATTTAGTTTCATTGCTTTTAGATTGACTTTTAATGCCTTGTCGTCATTTAGTAAAGACGCATAATTAGGAAATTGTCTCCTAATGAAGATGAGACGGTTCTCCAAACTATGAGCTGCTTTGTTTTTATGTAAAGCAGTAACTTATCAAATGACTCATGCTGCACAAATGAGTTTTTGAACATAATGTCTGATAATGTCACGCCACTTACAGAAATCAATAACGCTTTTCATTGCTCAAAGAATTAAAACAAGGTCTTTCATTTGATTATAATTAAAAATAGAGGCTTAGCAGCTGAGAAACATTTTGTTCCCCGAGAAATGTCTTAGCCCTTGAAAATGCATTTCCTATTTCTAAAGAGGCTTGTAGTGTGGTGAGAGGATAATGGTGAATGTTGGTAATGTAAGAGACAGCAGGAGTAATGCAATAGCTTGGAAGGACAGTCTGATGCTACTGGCTCCACACTGCATTCACTGTGGAGATGCTTTACTAGAGCTGATTTCAGAGGTTATTGAAAAGCCTTTTAGTGTGATTTATGCTTAAAAAAGGTGAAAATAGAAAATACACCTATTCAAGATACATTATCTGAATACAAGTCTTAAAGGATAGTTCACAAATTAAAAAATACAAATAAAAGAAGTTCACTTCCAGAACAAACATTTACAGATAATTTACTCACCCCTTTGTCATCCAAGATGTTCATGTCTTTCTGTCGTCGTAAAGAAATAGTTTTTTGAGGCAAACATTTTAGGAATGTTCTCCATATAGTGGACTTCTATGGTGCCCCCGAGTTTGAACTTCCAAAATGCAGTTTAATGCAGCTTCGAAGGGCTCTAAACGATCCCAGCCGAGGAAGAAGGTTCTCATCTAGCGAAACGATCTGTTAATTTCTAAAAAAAAAAATAAAAAAAATTACAATTTATATACTTTTTAACCTCAAATGCTCATCTTGTCTAGCTCTGGGTATTCATGACAGTCAGAGTATGTCAAAAAACTCACATCTCATTTTCTCCTCCAGAAGAAATTAGAAGTTAGAGGACAAAATGAGGTGGGAGTTTTTCGATATACCCTAACTGTATTGACCTGGAATAGTTCACGCAAAGCTAGACAAGACGAGCATTTGAGGTTAAATAGTATATAAATTGTAAATTATTTTTTTAAAAATCCAATCGTTTCACTAGATAAGCCCCTTCTTCCACATCTGGGATCATTTTGAGCCCTTTAAATCTGCATTTAAACTGCATTTTGGAAGTCCAAACTCGTGAGCACCATTGAAGTCCACTATATGGAGAAAAATCCTGAAATGTTTGCCTCAAAAAACAATTTCTTTACGACTGAAGAAAGAAAGACATGAACATCTTGGATGACAAGGGGGTGAGTAAATTATCTGTACATTTTTGTTCTGGAAGTGAACTACTCCTTTAAGATATTTTTGATGAAATCCAAGAGCTTCATGACCCTGCATTGACAGCAATGCAACTGACACGTTCAAGGCCCAGAAAAGTAGTAAGGACATTGTTAAAATAGTCCATGTGACATCAGTGGTTCAACTGTAATGTTATGAAGCTACGAGAATACTTTTTATGTGCAAACTAAACAAAAATAACAACTTTGTTAAACAATTTCTTCGGACGCTGGAGTCAGCGTTAAAGGAGAAGTTCACTTCTAGCACAAAAATGTTCATATAATTTACTCACCCCCTTGTCATCCAAGATGTTCATGTCTTTCTTTCTTCAGTCGATAAGAAATTGTTTAAGGAAAACATTTCAGGAATTATCTCCATATAGTGGACTTCAATGGTGCTTCCAAGTTGAACTTCCGAAATGCAGCTTCAAATGGCTCTAAACAATCCCAGCCGAGGAAGAAGGGTCTTATCTAGTGAAACGATCTGTCATTTTCCTAAACAAATTGACAATTTATATACTTTTTAACCTCAAACACTCGTCTTCTCTAGGTCTGTGTCACCTGTTTTTTCCGGTTCAAGACAGTTAGGGTATGTTAAAATACTCCCATCTCGTTTTCTTCCACAACTTTAAAATCGCCCTATATCACTGCAGAAGTACCGACCCAATGTTTAAAAAGTGAACATGCAAAGAAGATCAAACGCTCTTTACAAAAAAAGACTATTTTGAAGTTGAAGAAGAAAATGAGATGGGAGTTTTTCGACATACTCTAACTGTATTGACCCAGATTACACAGAAAACGCATGCACATCGCAGAGAAGAGACGAGATGAGCATTTCAGGTTAAAAAGTATAGAAATTGTCAATTTGTTTAGAAAATGACCGATCACTTTGCTAGATGAGACCCTTCTACCTCGGCTGGGATCGTTTAGAGCCCTTTGAAGCTGCATTTAAACTGCATTTTGGAAGTTTAAACTTGGGGGCCCCATTGAAGTCCACTATATGGAAATAATTCCTGAAATGTTTTCCTCAATAAACATAATTTCTTTACGACTGAAGAAAGAAAGAGATTAACATCTTGGATGACAAAAGGGTGATTAAATTATCTGTAAATTTTTGTTCTGGAAGTGAACTTCTCCTTTAATAAAAAAAAATAAATAAAGATGTCAACCTTAACTAGTGTTAACAAATTGAAAGTTATTGCAAAGTGTTACCATAATCTTTCATTAGAAAAGCAATGATTGTGTCAGTTATGAGTTTAGTTGTTGTTGAGGAGAGTTATGTAATTTCAAGAGAGAAAATTGGAATTTTGCTCGCTGCCTTATAAAGATTCTTCAGCAGTATTCTTCCAGAGGACCAATTAAGGAACCGTCTCCTCGCTGTGAACATGGCTTCGGCTGCCAGCTCACAAAGTACTGTAGTCTCTGTCCAAAGCGCGCACACACACACACACACACGTATATATATATAAAGCCTGTACAATCATTACCATTGCCAAAGAACAAGCCATCATATGGCTGATGTACCTGCATCATAATCCCTGAGCGTGGGGCCTCATTTATGTTCAATTACTTTAATTAGAAAAGTGTTCAAAACATTTAAAAGTGCTTAACATTTCAACCTTGCATTGCCATATTGATGCAGTCACATTTTGAAGCACACTGGTCCAGAAGATTTGATGAGCAGGTATGTGACAAAGCCTCTACAGAGTGCTCTAATAATGACCTGGCCACCGTTCTCTGAGACTTCTGCATCCCTCCGGTGAGAAGCTTGACACTCGCTTGCACAACCAATATGTCAACTATCGATTCGTAGAGCTTTTCCCTTAAGTGCTGTATCGATTGCATGTTGCAGGCAGAAGAAGCTTTGTGTGAGGTTAAAGGAAGTCTTTGTGATGCTCCCTGCACTGCACATTCTTCGTTAAGACGATCAGATGGCTCGCTCATTGGCTGCCTAGTGGATTTCTGGAGTGATGAAATGTCAAGTGCTCGAGTCTGATGTTGGTGTCAGATAGCAGGAGTTGTGTTTTCTATACGGCAAGACATAGATAATAGCTGGCTAAATCAAATTTTTTCTGTTGAAAAGTTATGACTTGGAGTGAAAAGGTGCCTCTCAGAACCTTTTCTGCTTGACTCACATTCTCCTTTTTTACAGTTTGTTCTGCTCTACTGTATCTCAGTGGTTTTGCCCTGTTTGTGTAACTCAGTGAGACAGTCACTTTAACACTTTAATATTTTGCACCATCAATTGCCAAAACATACTACAAATAAATTATACATGTAAACTACTTTAAAAGTTGGGTCTATATATATATATATATATATATATATATATATATATATAGACCCTTTTTTAAGAAATCTTGGTAACACTTTAATGTATAAACTGACATTTTTCTAATACATTTTTCTTTTGTAATGTGTTATAGGATTTGTAAGATTTGTAATGTTTTTTAAAGATTTCTCTAATGCTCATCAAGTTATTAATTTGATCAAAAATACAGAAAAAACATCAATATTGCGAAATATTATTACAGTTTAAAATAGTTTATTATTTGAATATATATAATATATATAAGATATTATTTATTTCTGTGATGCAAAGCTGAATTTTCATCAGTCATTACTTCAGTCTTAAGTGTCACATGATTCTTCAGAAATCATCCTAATATGCTGATTTATTACTTTTATTATGGAAACAGTTGTGCTGCTTAATATTTTTTTGTGATACCTGTGATACTTTTTTCAGGATTCGTTGATGAATAAAAAGTTAAAAACAACAGCATTTATTCAAAATAGTAAATATTTCTATTTCTTTTCATCAATTTAACAAATCCTTGATGAATAAAAGTTATGAAATAATGTATTGACCACAAACTTTTAAATGGCAGTTTATATTGTTACAAAAGGTTTCTATTTTAAATAAATGCTGTTCTTTTTAACTTTTTATTTATTGAACAATTCTAAAAAAAAGTATCACAGGTTCCAAAAAGCAGCACAATTGTTTTCAACATTGATAATACATCAGCAAGGATCATGTGACACTTAAGTAATGATGCTGAAAATTCAGCTTTGCATCACAGGAATAAATTCTTTTAAAATATATTCCCATAGAAAAGTTTTTTCACATTGAAATATATAAAAAAAAAAAAATCTGTAATTTTAATCAAATAAATGCAGCCCTGATAAGCATAAGAAACTTGAAAAATCTCACTGATCGCAAACTTTTAAATGGCAGTGTATATATTATTTATTCCGGTGATGGTAACTCTGAATTTTCAGCATTATTACCACAGTGTTTTTAGTCTTCAGAAATCAGAGCTCTTTTACTGTCACTTTAAGACAATTTAATCAAAGTCCTTTTAAGACAAGTCATGTCACTCGGCGGCCATCTTTGAAACGCTACTCGGGCATTCAAGTGCAACTCCTATCTCTTTGAATGGGGAAACATCAAATTCTCCAAAACTGTTCACCAACCTCACGATTAAATTTCATATTTTAAATCTGCAAAGAAATCCAACAAGAACTGCCTCATAAATATGGTTCCTTGTGCTCCAATAGCGTTAAAAAACGCTCATTTTTCCGGCTAAATGAGCCAGTGCGCATGCGCAGTACTGAGCTCACATCTCAGAGCGCCGATTGTTTCTATAGCAACCGGGACTTCTAACGGCAGCTGCAGTGATGCGCTGACTTTACTAATCAACGATTGGCTCTTTCACTAAGAAGGCGGAGCTTCGTGGCCATGATGACCGTTGCATTTTTCTCCATTCAAAACTACACGAGTGACATGTCTTTGGTATTCTATAGTCTTTGATTTAATGCATCATTGCTGAATTTTTTGAACAGTGGTGTTTATATTTGTCATACTGTAAACGCAGTATTTCATTTCATAACCGGTATAGAGTCCTGATTTCAGATTTTGCTTTTGGGTGTTTTTCTTTTCTTTTTTTTTTTGATAAATAAATGGCTTAGACAATTACCAACCACTGGTTATTGATCACATTAAAGGTTGACATTTTCTATGCATATTTAATACGAAAATGTCTAAATTGCAAATGGGTAAATACACAAACACAATAAAGAATTGTAAAACACAGATTTTTCTTTTTTGTGAACATACTGTTTACTAAAACTGATGGAAAATTTTTAGCTTGTTCACATTTAATCAGTGGCTTTCATAAGGTAAACAAGCACATTTGCATGCCATTAGCATTTCCTCTGTGCACATCTAACATAAAACGTGGCATGCTCTCACTAACCACACGATTTTTCTTTGTTTCCTGTTTTTCAGTGGCCATGTACAGGGAACCCTCTCTGCACGACCTGACCGAGTTCTCGCGTTCCGGTAGCGGCACACCCACTAAGAGCCGGAGTGCCTCCGCTGTGCTGAACGGGGGCAAAGCTGTGAGTCAGAACGAGTCAACGTAGCCCGGTTTACCCCGGCCCGGCCCGCTACCTTACGCCTTCACCAAAACCTCTGAATGCTTGTGACTTCACACAGACTTCTCTCCAAAAAGCTCTCAGCGGTTCAGGACAACATGAAACATAACATAACCACTTGCAAAGTAGAATAACATCTGATTGGACTTCGGTATAATTAGCTCGTTTTTTTGTTACGTTTAGCTTGTTTCGCTTTCGTTTTTTTTTTTTTTTCTCTCAATCACCACTATAATAGCCTTTTCCACATGAAACACAGAAATTGTAGCCTTTCTTAAAATGGGTCGTTAAGTCCCTTTCAGTAGTCGAACGTCAATCATCAAAGTTAATTTCCTAGCATTGCAGGTCCTGATCACTTGTTAAGAGTTCAGGACAGTGAGTGAGGGTTTTAGCTGCACGGGTGCGGTGGAAGGAAGGCACCCTTGTCCTCCATGCTTCCTGAGTGTGAAGCGATAGAGAAGCGCCCGTCCCGGTGCGTGGGGGGCTCCTGCGTTCTTGTGCACTCGCTCAGAGAGCTTTGCTCTCTAGCATGGGAATATAAAGCCTGCGTTCTGCTCACACGAAGAGCGAAGCTGAGCCTCTCTGAAGCGAGAGGCCACGGCTTGCTAATTGTTTGAATGAGCTGTGAGCTTTTCTTACTTTTTCTCTTCCTCTTGTTCTTCCCCAAATCAGTGTTTTTCGAGGTTTAAACCGCGACTGGAGATCCAGCGCACCAAAGACAGAACTGTGAGAGTTTCCCCTCGAGCCGTCAGACCACACCGGTACATATATACGCATGGCAGGTTCTAATTAGTGAGAGGTTTCAGTATTCGAGGAGATGGATGTGTGGTTCACGAGGGCTGTTTCGATGTCGCCCCTTTTGTCTCTTTTGCGTCCCGTCGTCCGTTTTCTAAGTTAGTCTGTGTGCTTGTGTTTTTGCCTTTCCCGCACATGTCGAGTCTCCTTTGGTCAAAGCTGGTCACCGTTACCGGTGATTTCCGAGACATGGCGGGACTCCCACCTGGACTGCGTTTTGTGTATAAGTAATTTACGGTGGTGACAATTTTCTATTTAAATGAGCAAAGAAAAAAATGATACTGTGGAACTTAAGTTGGTTGAATTTTTTAGGGTATGTCTAATTTGTAAAAGTGAAAAAAAAAAAAAAAAAAAAATGCTACAAAAAAAAAATACTTGTACAGGGCATGTACAAATCAGGTTGTGTACAATAAGGAGCCTTTTTGTGGCCTGCAGTACAGTATATATCCTTTCCCTCGGGCAACATAACGTCATACATGCTACACGGGGGTTTTACTCTCTTCTGTTTCTTTCTGGGTTTCTTTCTTCTTTTAGATGAACATACAGTATCTGTTGCATGGGAGACTGCAGGGAGGTGAGGAATAGAGCTGCATGATGTAGGCTATGTGTATTAACTCCTCCCTGGATCATATGTTCCGAACTACCAGGATAAAACTGACAAACAAACAACATGTATGTACCGACCGGCGCTCTGCCGTGTACCTTCAAGTTGTTTCTTATTTGTTGTGTACATACAATGCACTGAATAAAATGTTTATATTAAGATATACTTTTAAAATGTGTCTGCGTGCTTTATTTGTTGACTTCGATCGCTGTGATTGTATTATCATTCCACAGGCCGTTCGCCCAGGCAGCTGCTCTCGTCTTTGCCAATTCGGTTTGTTCTAATGGCCTCTTACATCTTATTTTAATCTACTTACTTGTGGAATTGGGATATTAAATAGTCATATCGTGCCAAGGAAATCAAATACTGAAGTGACGGAGCAATCAAATTGATAGCAAAGGGAAAAAAAAGTACATTTTATTGCTGTTGTTGTAGCACTTTTGTTGTTTTCAGTGTGAACAAAAGTAAAACGGTGCTTAACAGAGGACCATGTTGTAAGAAGGTGACAAATAGCACTGCACTAGAAAGCGGATGTTGTTTTTGATGGTTTCCTGGCAGTGATATAGCTAACTAAATCCACTTCCTCTTGAGAAAGATGAATCACCCTTAGAAAAGTCTTCTTTAATTGCCTGCAGAGTCAAGACTACTACATGGCTTCTACCTTGTGAAGCAATTCCATATAATGAATCAATATGGTGGTAGACAGCACTGTGACCAAAGACGGAGTTTCCTAGAATATAGTGCATATATATTAGGAAATCCTATTATAGAGCAGTAGATCCATACAGTTCACAATATGAATGTCAGTACTTTTTACCTTTATGATATTATGTTGAATATTGTATTGTAATGTCAATATCAGATCTAGCTCGGTGTTTAAATGCTTGGAGTTGGTACGATTTTTTTTATGATTTTGAAATGAGTCTCACCAAGGCTGTATTTATTCAATAAATTACAGTAAAAACTGTAATATTATGAAATATTTTTTACAGTGTAAAATAACTACTCTATTTGAATATAGTTTACATTTTAATTTACTCCTGCCATGCAAAGCTGATTTTTTTTAGCATTGATACTCCAGTTTGCAGTGTCCCATTATGCTTAAGAAATCATTTTAATATGCTTATTTGCTGTTTAAGAAACATTAGTTATTATCAGTGTTAAAAAACATTTGTCCAACTCAATATTTTTGTGGAAACAGTGTTTTTTTTTTCTTTTAGGAATGTTTGATGAAGTTCAAAAGAACAGCATTTACTGTATTTGAAAAATAAATCTTTATGTAATCTTATTAACACCACACTAAATTAGATCACACTCATTTTATTAGCTTGATTAATTTTGCCATCATCTAATCTTCACGTAAAGGTTTTTCTTTAATGTACATATAATGTTTGGCAAATAACTAAAAAAATTGTCATACAATGTGACGCCTAAATTTACTTTAAAAACATTTTAAGGTTTTTTTTTTACTTTTAATTTCCACAAAATAGTATAGACTTATTCTATAGGCTCATTTTATATAATTGTAATATTTGTAAATCCCTGTATATAAAATATAACATATATGCACACACACTACCAGTCAAAAGATTTAAAACAGTAAGATTTTTAAGCTCATTAAGCCTGCATTTATTTGATCCAAAGTACAAGTATAAATGGTGAAATATTTTTACTATTAAAAATAACTGTTTTCTATTTGAAAATATTTGAAAATGTAATTTATTCCTGTGATCAAAGCTAAATTTTCAGCATCATTACTTCAGTCTTCAGTGTCACGTGATCCTTTAATAATCATTCTAATATGCCGATTTGCTGTTCAATAAATATTTTTCATTATTCATATTCATGAAAGAAACTGGTAAGCTGTTTCAACATAATAATACATATTTTTGGAGCAGCATATCAGAATATTAAAATGATTTCTGAAGGATCATGTGACTAATGCTAAAAAAACAGCTTTGAAATCACAGGAATAAATTATATATTCAAATAGAAAACAGTTATTTTAAATGGTAAAAAATATTTCATAATTTTACTGCTTTTGCTGTACTTTGGATCAAATAAATGCAAGCTTGGTGAGCAGAAGAGACTTCTTTAAAAACATTTTTAAAAAGTCTTACTGTTCAAAAACTTTTGACTGGTCGTGTATATACAGTAAATTTTGTAGATAACTTTTGATGAATATAAATGTCTATATATGTGAGTGTGAGAAGGAATATAAGGATCACTAACAATGGTAGAGACAGTGAAAGTGTCTTTAGTTGCAGTGCAGTATGTATATACAGCAATCAAGTGGTCTGTGTGTTATTAGCTCTGTAAGCAGAAATGAACTAATGAGGAGTCTGTTCCACAGCAGCGGGTACGACACATTTCAGCTCTTATGCTGCTGCTCTATGCACTCCCATTATTTCCTCTCTGTGGCCCCTTTCTTCTTGTTCATTAGCCAGCACACTCTAATTCATTAACACAGACAGTTCTGTAACGCTGCAGGCTGAAGCCAACTGGACAGACAGCAGCTCACAGAGCATCCAGCATAATGAAGACAAAGCCTCAGGGGATCCCAGTAACTCACTATAGAGACCTCACACCAAACTCAACTTATAGACTTTTGCAAATCTTGCATAGACTGAAGGCAAGCAAATGACTGAAGCCCAAAACCTATTCGTGGCCATGTTTACACAAATATTATGTAAAGTCAAATCATTCTTTAACATCTTTCATACCACAGCTGAAAGTCTGTGCGAGTTTGGTTTAGGTGGAAGTTTCCTGGATTTATCGAAGTCCTGAAACCTGATTTCCATTAAACGCCTATTAAATGCAGGCACTAGATTTCACAGAAAAAGCAACACAGACATTCTCTAAAAATCTTTTCAAAGTATCCTGGGACATATAAAATTTGATATAGGTGTTTTTTTTTTTTTTTTTATTTATTTCTTATGGTCCAAAAATTGTAAAAGAAAGAACAAATTGCACATGCTAAACTTACATATATTATTTTTTCCAAATTTAATTTTTTTTTTTTCTAAATTCACTTTTTTCCATTTTAATTTTCTGGATTCCATTTTTTTCTATTTTTTTATGATTAAAAAAAAAATGTTAATCAAAAAGCATGTCCAATTAATTAAAATCATGGAACTTACACATTTAACACAGCAAACAGCAACAAAAAATAATAATTTTTATGGCCCTATAAATTTTGTTTGTTTTCCTAAAATCTATTTTCTGTTTTTTCAAGTTTTCAAGTCTTATGATCCATATAATGTCAAAGAAAAAAAAATGCACATGCTAAACTTGCGTGTGTTACAATTTTAAAGTAAATATTTTTCCCAAATTCCATTTTTAATTTTTTTCCAAATTAATTTTTTTCCTTCTTTCATTTTAATTTTCTGGATTTTTAAAAAAAAAATTATTTAATTTTTTCTAGACTCTATTTCAATGGTTAAATTAAAAAATTATAATCGAAAAGCATGTGAAATAAATTAAAATTATGGAACTTACAAAATTTAACAGCAATTGATTAAATTACATGCTCTATGAAATGTGTTTTTCCCCCTCAAATTTAGTTTTAGTTTTTTCTAAATATTTTGTTTTCCATTAATTTTCTGAATTCTATTTTAATGGTTTCATTACATTTTAATAATCTTAATAATCTCTAATTAATTAATTTAATTAAAATTGAATATAATGTTAAATTTAATTAAAATTGTAACTATTTATTTCAGAAATACTGTGTTATGCATTTACATTTTTCTGGTAAATGCTGTGTTCATAATTTGTCAGTAGTAGTAGTACTATTTATTTTACAAACTTTTATTTTGATGCGTTTCTGTGAAGACCTTTAAGTTTCTGTTTGTATATGATATAGTTTATAGATAGAATAGTTTTTCTCAAATGTAACAGTAAAATGCTCATGAAGTTATTCTCAAAGCAGTTCTGGAGATTCTGTCTCTGTTCCAGTACTCACATATCGAGGAGCCAAAGGATGAAAACACAGCACGCTTCAGTGTGTATAGTGAACAAAATTATGTGTCTGCACACCATTCATTCATACCAAGACACGCAGGGTTCATATTTAAATAGCATTTTTGTGGCTCAATACTGACAGACACTAGTCTATATCGCGTTTTGATGTAAGTGTTCTGACCTACTTTTGATTTATTAATCTAAAATGTATCAAATTCTTTGACATTCTGGATTATACTCTAAATTCCATTTTTATAACTGGATTCCGCATTTTCTGCATCGCGAAAATCATAGAGCCCTACTAACCCTACGTATATATACACAACATACATACCGATACATTAAAACTCATTCGATATGGTACAAATCAATCATGCATCTCTATTTAATTCATCATTTTCAGTCAATTACCAGCTTTCCAAAGTTTCAGCACCATGGACAGCAACTGAAATAAAAACAGCATCTATAGCTTTCATTAAAAGTTGCTCAGTTTTATCTCTTTGTTAAGCCTATATATGTATCCTCTGTCTGTGTGGAAAAAGATTGCATCATTCCCCAATTACATTTCACTACATCATCTTTTATCATTAAATGTCAACTTTCTGACTCATACTAATACTGATCCTAGACATGAAGTATGTATCTGTCTACTGGACTGGGCTGAAGTCAAACGAACATGAATTATGTCAAGGTAAAATATAATATGACATTATCCGACATTCTACATAATAGCCTGTTATGTTGAAACCCAGAGCACACTTCTCCAGTCATGCCTTACCTAAAGGTCTTTGTACGTGACTTCATGTGTGTGGTTTGATAATTGCACTGACCTCTGGAGGAAGTGGTTTGATCTCTGTGAGAGTGCTGGAGCAAATGAGCCTGATTGGGGACGTCTGAAGCGCATGTGCGAAGGAGACGTTATGCAAGAGCTGTTTATGTGCTCAGATAATAGCTCTATAGGCTCAGAGAAACACAGACGTATGTACAGCACTGAGTTCACTGAAGGACATGAACGCATAGAAGAAGCTCTTAATGTGATGACATAATTCTCAAGCTCTTTCAAATGCTATTTGACATCAAACACTAGATTGTCTATATGTCTGTTTACTTCATAAACATAATCCAGGGCAGAAAGCACAATCCACTGAATGCATAATCCAGCACTAATTTGCCTCCTGTGTTTTGCCCTGAGAAAAGTAAATGATGTAATTCTTTAAATTGCAGAATGCAGAATTAGTATAGTATAGTGTAACCTACATATGAATATGTAGTTGCATAACACCTTCATGCTTGGTGATTTATAATCTCCCTATATTTGATCTGGATGTCTGATTCATAATTTCCTTAACCGTATTTCTTTCCATCCCTCATGATTCTACCCGTCATTTTTTCCCTTCGCCTCGCCTATCTCTCTTCCCTGTTTGTGAGCAGGTGCAGGAGGGAATCCCGGACTGCGTGTGCTGCTGCAGTGGGAGGGATGTGATTACATAAGAGAAGCAGACAGGCCTCTCCTCTCCTCTCTCTCTCAGCCGGTCATGCAGTATTCATGAGGCTCTCTGCATCAAAACTGCATTCCTATTCCTGACACATTCCCTATTGCTATTTCCTGAACAACTATCACTAAACAAAAAACACAGTTCTAGATCATTCAGGTAAGAACACAGTATTAAGAATCAAGGGGATGTAAACTTTTGATCATTTTTATAAATGTAACTATTATTTTTTCTTGTGGACACATCTTCCCGTGGTTTAGACACCATAAATTAACAGAACAACATATTAAGTAGTACTTTAACTGTGCAATCCATGCTGTTGTTTACATCCGAGTATCGCCAATATGGCTGCACATCTGGGTAACTGACCAAATCATGGCATAAGTGCAAACCCTATAAGAACTGTTTACTGAAAGGTTCTTTGGGGAGCCCAAATGAATCTTAAATGGCAAAAAATAATTATAAAATGCTTTCGGGACCTTTATTTTTAAGAGTGCATGCATCTCCATCAAGTTTATCAATTAGTTCACTAATAAATATTGTTTTATTGATTAGGTAATGAACTCATACTGTAGATGAGGGGATGTACGAGTTTGCCAATGAGTGAGTTTCCTGATGTAACATTCACTAGCAGATCAATAACTCTACAGTCGTGGCCAAAAGTTTTGAGAATTACATAAATATTGGAAATTGGAAAAGTTGCTGCTTAAGTTTTTATAATAGCAATTTGCATATACTCCAGAATGTTATGAAGAGTGATCAGATGAATTGCATAGTCCTTCTTAGCACAGGAAAATTAACTTAATCCCGAAAAAAACTTTCCACTGCATTTCATTACTGTCATTAAAGGACCTGCTGAGATCATTTCAGTAATCGTCTTGTTAACTCAGGTGAGAATGTTGATGAGCACAAGGCTGGAGATCATTATGTCAGGCTGATTGGGTTAGAATGGCAGACTTGACATGTTAAAAGGAGGGTGATGCTTGAAATCATTGTTCTTCCATTGTTAACCATGGGGACCTGCAAAGAAACGCATGCAGCCATCATTGCGTTGCATAAAAATGGCTTCACAGGCAAGGATATTGTGGCTACTAAGATTGCACCTAAATCAACAATTTATAGGATCATCAAGAACTTCAAGGAATAAGGTTCAATTCTTGTTAAGAAGGCTTCAGGGCGTCTAAGAAAGTCCAGCAAGCGCCAGGATTGTCTCCTAAAGAGGATTCAGCTGCGGGATCGGAGTGCCACAAGTGCAGAGCTTGCTCAGGAATGGCAGCAGGCAGGTGTGAGCGCATCTGCACGCACAGTGAGGCCAAGACTTTTGGAAGATGGCCTGGTGTCAAGAAGGGCAGCAAAGAAGCCACTTCTCTCCAAAGAAAACATCAGGGACAGATTGATCTTCTGCAAAAAGTATGGCGAATGGACTGCTGAGGACTGGGGCAAAGTCATATTCTCTGATGAAGCCTCTTTCCGATTGATTGGGGCATCTGGAAAAAGGCTTGTCCGGAGAAGAAAAGGTGAGCGCTACCATGCCAACAGTAAAGCATCCTGAGACCATTCATGTGTGGGGTTGCTTCTCATCCAAGGGAGTGGGCTCACTCACAATTTTGCCCAAAAACACAGCCATGAATAAAGAATGGTACCAAAACACCCTCCAACAACAACTTCTTCCAACAATCCAACAACAGTTTGGTGAAGAACAATGCATTTTCCAGCACGATGGAGCACCGTGCCATAAGGCAAAAGTGATAACTAAGTGGCTCGGGGACCAAAACGTTGAAATTTTGGGTCCATGGCCTGGAAACTCCCCAGATCTTAATCCCATTGAGAACTTG
This sequence comes from Garra rufa, assembly GCF_049309525.1. Lineage (NCBI taxonomy): Eukaryota > Metazoa > Chordata > Actinopteri > Cypriniformes > Cyprinidae > Garra > Garra rufa. Next base: position 32,867,859 of record NC_133376.1, read on the forward strand.
TGGTCAATCCTCAAGAGGCGGGTGGGCAAATAAAAACCCACTAATTCTGACAAACTCCAAGAAGTGATTATGAAAGAATGGGTTGCTATCAGTCAGGATTTGGCCCAAAAGTTGATTGAGGGTGTACTCACACTAGGCAGTTTGAACCGTGCCCGAGTGTGTTTGACCACCAAAGCGCGGTTCGTTTGACTAGTGTGAGTGCTCCGAACCTTGCCCGGGCACGGCTCGTTTAGCCGTCCCTGGTCCGCTTGGAAGAGGTGGGCCAGAGCACGGTTCAGTTGGACTCGGGCGCGGTTCATATGCAGTGTGAGCGCTAACCGTGCTGGAGCACGGAACAGGACACGTGACGTCGCGTTTTTGCGAGGTAATCAACGTTTTTATAGTCCGTAATCAAAGCTGCAAAGTCCTTGCTGCACTTCAGCTGGTACCTTGCAAATCTCCTCATACGAGCAGCACGATTGCACGAAAATGTTCGTGCCATAAAGGCGATAGACCTGTTTAACAATAGGCTGTGGACCACCGCGGAACAAACGACTCAAAATTACTATCCACAAAGTAAAAACAGCGATGGAATAAATTGCGTTCAGCGAGAGCGCCGCTCTTCCCGTTTATCCTGAAACCGTCACACCATAATGGCGTAAGCGTGCTCCGGCACAAATGCTGAAACCCTATGTGAGTGCAGGCCAGAGGGGGAGTGGGGAGGGGGGGCAATCGTACTCGGGCTCGGTTCATGGCAACCGTGCCTAGTGTGAGTACACCCTGAGAGCATGCCCAACTGCAGAAAAAAAGAAGGGCCAACACTGCAAATACTGACTCTTTGCATAAATGTCATGTAATTGTCAATAAAATGAGGAATAACAACGTGCAGTAATATGTAAAACAGTTTGCACTACAAACCAGTGTGTTCATAAGATAACATTAAAATTACATGGTAAGACACACATTTGCAATATGTTTTGTACAGCTAAAAATAGCTGGACGTGGATGAGACTGGAAGCCAGACTCATAAAATGTACAAATAGCCGTGCCCACTCTTATGGCAATAAAGGTGGATAACTTATTTTTTTAAAAGTTGCAGTACTGAAAGTAACATTGAATACATGTGTTCATTCATTAGTGAACTTCACCCATGAATCAGTCCACTAATGACATTTGAGTTTTTTCAATTTTTTCTAATCTGCAATCAATGTGATTTTGCATTTCACAGGGTTTAAACAGGACATCATGAGACTGCAGAGATTAAACTAAATCACTGATAAAGCACTGTGATTCATAGATCTGACATTTACAACGTAATGTCATTTATTAAGGAAAACTATGCTGTGAGGACATTTTATCTCTGTTGACATAAATGTCATATCACATGAATGACAAATTAACAAAGCCTGGAGTCAAGTCTCACACACTGATGATATGAAGACAGATATTAATACAACTCTGCAGTGAAAAAAAAAACAAATGCTGCTCTTAATCAATACAAACTCTTAATCACTACTGAACTTCATAAAAGGAGTCTGGGATAGTTCTGAACACAATGCAGCAAACAAATTCTACAGTTGAGTTCAAACATTTACATACACCTTGCAGAATCTTACCAAAATAAGAGGGATCATAAAATGCATTTTATTTTTTATTTAGTACTGACCTGATTAAGATATTTCACAGAAAAGATGTTTACATATAGTCCATAAGAGAAATAATAGTGGAATTTAAAAAAATAAAAAATAAAGTTTACCTATAAGCTTGATTCTTAATACGGTGTTGTTACCTGAATGATCCACAGCTGTGTTATGTTTTTATTACTGATAGTTGTTCATGAGTTCCCTGTTTGTCCTGAACAGTTAAACAGTTAAACTGCCAAATTCTTTGGTTTTTCAGCATTTGTGTGTATTTGAACCCTTCCCAGAAATAACTGCATGATTATGAGATCCATCTTTTCACGCTGACAACAATGTTCACCTCTTCATTCTGTTTAAAAGTTTACACCCCTGGCTCTTAATGTATCATTTTTTTCTTCTGAAGCATCAGTGAGCACTTGAACCTTCTGTAATAGTTGCATATGAGTCCCTCAGTTGTCCTCAGTGTGAAAAGATGGATCTCAAAATCATACAGTCATTGTTGGAAAGGGTTCAAATACACAAAAATGCTGAGAAACCAAAGAATCTGTGAGACCTGAAGGACTTTTCTTAAAAACAGCAGGCAGTTTAACGGTTCAGGACAAACAAGGGACTCGTGAACAACTAAACAAAAAGCACAGCTGTGGATCATTCAGGTAACAACACAGTATTAAGAATCAAGCGTATGTAAACTTTTGAACGGGGTCATTTTTATAAATTCAACTATTATTTTCTCTTGTGGACTATATGTAAATATATTTTATGTGAAATATCTTATTCAGTTCAGTGTTAAATGAAAATAGCATGACATTGTGAAGTGGTTTACTCAGTACCATGTGCTTTATAAAGACATGTTAAAAAGACATTCATGTTTTAACTGTTCATTCAGCTGTAGAAACATGAATCATGCTCTGAGACTTCATATCCACTTCTGAGTCAATTGTTTTTCTCTCTACACAGAGTACAAATGCATTGTGCATGTTTCTAGTTTATGCTTTTTTCCCTGTAGTTTTCCACAATGCACTAGAATTTGATTTGGATCTGTTTAGTTGCATGTTGAGATAAAAAAGGTGTCAAATGTAAAGCTTAGAGCACATTCAAATGATGAAAGCATCCGATGAGACAGCTAGAGGACAACAGAGATAGAAACACTTGAACTGCTCCTGTAGCAGACAGACAATCTTGTGCTTCCAGTAGAACGAGAGCGTGAGAAGATTTTTCAGCCATTTAATGAGCAACATGACAAGACGTGAAAAAGAAGTGGCTGTGAGAGCACTGGTGGCGGTGGTGGTGTACGCAGCTCTGTCAACTTCAAGAAGAATTGAACAAACACATTTCTGACACCGGGAAAGTGTGTGATTTGTGCTGCATTAAGGAAAACAGCTAAATAATTGTAATGATTTTTAAACAGGTTTCCCAAACTCTAATCTGCCATTGGTCCGTCAGATTTGCGCCATTGGTTGGTTGTGCTGCATTGAGAAGTTCTCTTTCTTTTGAAGTACTGTATGTTAGACTTTACACTATATGTTTATCGATGTCAACACACCACAGTTGGGTATTAAAGCTTCTTTTGCTCTGTGTTTCAATGTGCAAGAATAAACCAGGATGATTCAGAGAGCTCCTTATTGATATCTAAATCTTCCAAGTACAAATCAATTCATCTCATTAACTATGCCTGTGTGAGTAACCTCTAGAGCTGAACACAAACTGAGTGTAAAGGAGAACAAAAGGGAGGATGAGGGTCAAGCAGGGGGTGAGACTCTTGTTGCCATGGTGCCACTACGCATTACAGTTTCTTCTATCAAGAGAGAAACCACACGCAGTCTCTTCCCTAGCCAGATGGAGATTCCAAGATTTCCAAGAAATGGATCTGACAACAACTCTGATGTACAAACACCCTCCCATCTGGAGCATATAAATACATCTGGCAATTATATATATATATATATATATATATAGTGTATACTGTACATAATGGGGCTGTTGAATGCTCGAAATGGATTAGATCTCAAGAGGCTTTACAATCTAAAACAGCAGAGAAACCAAAATCCACAATTAAACTGACCAAGTAAATAAATATAGTTAACAACAGGACAAAAACACAAAAATTTTTCAATGTTTTTGCAACAAAATTACATTTTATTATGTACAGAAAGCACATACTCTCTTTCTCCTGCTCTCTCCCTTACAAACGCACATATAAAAAGTACAGTATGGAAGGCCAAATGGTTCAAAAACATGTGAATTTGAACACATCAACAACACGTAAAATAAGTTTCCACATGAAAAATCAGCGTGTTAACCCTTTAACGCATATGATCACACTGGTGTGATTAGAATGTTCAGTGCATCATGTGATCAATTGGTAAATTCAAATCTGCTTTTGCGCTTTTCCTGGCACTGAGCCAGATACAGACATGCTCAGCGCTTGGCGTATATCACAACTATTCAGTGTTTTAAATCACATAACGCTTATTTTTAAGTTTTTGACATGTAAATACACATAAGCATTAGCAAAATATTCATCGCATCGGCATGAAAACAATAAAGGCGGTACATTCTAAAATAACAGTTGCCTAAAAAAACTAACGCTGCGGTAGTCCGCTGGAAAATATTTTAAATTTACATGTGAAAAAGGTTAAATACGCACAAACAACATGCGTTAAATGTGAAATATGCATATAAAACATGTTAAATCCGCATATTTTTTACATGTTGTTGCAGTGTTAAAATTCAAGTTTTTGAACCATTTGGCTTTTCATAGTATGGAGATGAAGAGAAACATGTTGTCAGCTCTGCTCTGATGATTTTATCAGTAAAATAGCTTAGCAACTGAACAGCTAGTGTACAAGAGATTTCTCAGTGAGGTAATAACGGCGCTGTTTTTGAAGCAGATACACTTGGTTTCGCTATTAGTACAGATGCTGCTACCGAGAAAAGTTGAGAAATGCACAGACAGGTAATTCACACCTGAAATATTTTTATTTTTATTTAATTTAATTTTTTTATAATATTTTGCTGTGTGAAAAGGTTAAATACGCACAAACAACACGAAATAAGCATGTAAAGTTTGCATATTAAAAAGCGTGCATATTTTTTACATGTTGTTGCCGTGTTAAAATTCATGTTTTTGAATCATTTGGTCTTCCATAGTATGGACATACATTTGAAGGGAAACATGTTGTCAGCGCTGCTCTGATGATTTTACCAGTGAAATAGCTTAGCAACTTAACAAAAGCTACAAGAGATTTCTCACTAGTGAGGTAATAACAATGCTGTTTTTGAAGTAGATACACTTCGCTATTAGTATTTCAGTAGACGCTGATACTGAAAAAAAGGTTGAGAAATGCAGACATAATTCACACACATCAATCTCTCTCTTTCTTTCTTTTTTCTCTCTCTCACTCTTTTGCTTAAATAACTTAATTATTAACTGCATTAGTTTATTATTAACGACTTAAGCCTCCATTACTAGGTCTCAAGTGACGTTTTGGAATTAGCAACAGAGGAGCAGGGGTAAGATGCGTAAGAAAATTAACCCTACTCACATTTTAGGGACAAAATCCTGACAAATGTCTAAATACATCATCTGAACAATGCATTGAGGCATGGTAACCGTATAAGTGGAATAATTCAATAGTCAAACCGTTTTGACTTTTATTCACATGATATGAATTCTTGTTATCAACAATTCAGTTTTCACTAGATAAAATGCTAATTCTTGATATCAGGAATTGGATTTTTACTAGTAACAATGGCTATTTTTGATATCAGGAATTACATTTCCACTAGTAAAAATGTTCTTTCTTGATATCAACAATGACATTACTCGCAGAAATACAAATTCTTGATATCAAGAATTACACTTCAACTAGCAAAAACTATAATTAATTGCAATTTGTAGTTTCACTAGTTAAATGTCATCACAGGCTGCAATTCAAATTCAATTGTTGATATCAACATTTTTTTTTTACGAGTTGAAATTCTGATTTTACATACAAGATATACAATCTGCTTGTACTACTACACACAAAGAAAAAATATGAAAATAACATGAATACCAATTCCCCAAGTGAAAAGAAAATGTAAGTAGGTGGGCAGAGTACGAACAAACTGAGCCCTCAAGTAACTGCTTAGAAAAACAAGCTCATTTGTTTTTGTGACCTGGTCATTTTCTTGTAAAAGTACATTCAAACATCACTGCTTTACCCAATTAAAAAGTCTCAGGAGGCTTGAGTTGACTTACAACTCTGTTAATTAAGAACAAAGGATGAAGCCGTCAGGGCTCTGTAAGAATCGGGATCCCTAAAACGGGTCTCTGTAAAGCAAGACCCGCTCGTATACGCATGCTGCTGTATGGCACGGTTGGTTTTGTAAGATGTACCAATATTAGTATTCTTAACAGGAGGGCTTCGCCATCTGTTAGAGATGGATCTAACCTCTGTACATCCTTCAGGGCAGCAGTGCACAGTGTAATTATTCAGGTGTGAGTTAGAGACTTCACAACATTTTGTATGGTTTCATTCAATGTAACACTCAAATACAGAGGTTTTCAGTATTTCTGATGCCAAAGACCCCAAATATAACAATGCCCCCTTCCAAAAAACAGAAAGCATTTACATTATTCACCTTCTTTTTAAACGTGGAAGTAAGTCTATAGGTGAGATTTCTGGTTCATTAGCCACTATAGGGAAATAACTAGAAGAATAACAATATGCAGTAAATGGCAAACCAGTGTGTTCATAATTAAGATAATACATTAAAATAACATGGCAAGACACACACATTTGCAATATCAAGCAGTAAAACAAGAAGTTTTGTATAGCTAAAAATAGCTGGATGAGGATGAGAGCAGAAAACAGACCCATAAAATTTACAAATGGCTGTGCCACTCTTATGGGAAAAATAAAGTGGATATTTAAATATTAAAAATAAGTTGACAGGACATCTAAGATTAACATTATTGTAGTAATCAATAAATGTGTAAAAAATAAATAACATTACATAAAATATATTTAGAAATAAAGGCAAAAGATAAGAAAATATTGAGGAAAAGCAACACTAATAATGAGTATGTGAAACATGGGAGCAAGTCTCCTTATCAGCATCTCATTTTCTCCTATTTTCACTCTTTCTCTCCTTCATACAATGCACTGGAGTCATTAATATGCTAATAGCTGCATTCCGTACTGCATTGAAATGAGTGTATTTAATCAAATGTGCTGTGACAACTTCAAATCAATAGCTTGGCTCACCTAAATTCCCCTGTATTTCACAGTACGTGTGCTTCATCAGCATATTTTCAGTGGTATTAGTATGTGTTGTGCACTGAAACAGTGTCTGTGTATTTGTATTCATGTCGTCTCTCCGTTTTCCTCTCACTCTTGTGCTCTGACTAAAAGGCAGTGGTAAGTGTAGCACTCTCCCCTTAGGACAGGGCATGTAAGGTGACGGCAGCGCTCCTCTACTTAAGGTTGTGTGTGACCTCAGCGGTAAAGCCTCTCTTTCAGTGTTTTCTCACTCTCTCAGGGAGCACTTCCTTTATTCATCAGCATACTGCTGCCACAACAGCTTCTCTGCCATTAGCTGTGGCGTCACAAAGAGTGTTCATTAGATGGAGGATTTGTGTAAAGGTGAACAAGCACGGATGTATAGAATCTACATGTTCCCCCATTTATGTTTGAACATTGCATAAGCATGGGGGATTTCAGGGTTACAGTGTAAGGATACTACAGAATCTCATGGAAATCCGTAATTATTTTACGTTTTCATGGTTAGATATTTTTGTACAATCTGCTTGAACTCTGGTGATGTTTTTGTTTAGGGTGGAACTTCCGTTGCTTACCTTATTTCAAAAAATGTTATGTTTTCATTCAATTCACATTAATACGAAATTGGCACCCTGTAAAATATTGGGTTGTACCTACTGAATGGGCTCTCATGAAAGATGTACTAGAGTGAACCCATATGAGTTTTGAAGTATAAAACATTAATTACAGTTTTTCCTCTTGCCTTTATTCTTCATGCAGTTTATCAAAGCTTTGCTAGGCTTTGTTAGGTTTGTTTAGGTTATGTGTCATTAGCAGTTTTCTTATGCAACAACTTTCACACACTGTTAAAAATTAGTTCCAAAAAGGGGGTTTTACGGTGATGCCCGTATAAGACCTTTGTTTATCTTCTGTACACAAATTAAGACATTTTTACTTTAACCAGACATGCCAATAAGCTTTTCACTAACTGTCTTCCATGAGAACACGTAATTCAGATTTTTCTCTCAGTTGAATTTTTTTGCATGGAAGTGGGTGAGGTAAATCTCACTCGTTTACGGCAAAAGTGTAAACTACTCACACAAGTAATTAAATTTGTGTGGTGCGGGTGCAGAAATAAATGTGGTGCTACTAACGCAGGAGCCGGCATTCTGACGTTGAACCCGGATGCTTTGCTTGTTTACAAGTAAAGGAAAACGCACGCTTTGCATAAAACGGTCCTCATAAACATGTCTAAAAATTTCGACAGAGAAGATCTCTTGCCTTTTTTTGCCTAGCCTATCTTATTTGAACCATAGATGATAAACTAAAAGAAATGGATGTTCTATGTCAGAATGCCAGCTCCTGTGTCAGCAGCACCACACGCATGTGTCATACAGTAGTACTCTTGTGAACACATGGAGAAGACATGGAAGAGAAAATTTTTTTTAATAAAATTGTCATTTTTGTTTTCTTTGGGCACAAAAAGTATTCTCGTTGCTTCATAAAATTACAGTTGATCCACTGATATCTAGGGTTGGGTATCATTTAAATTTTATTGATTCCGATTCTTTTCAATTCATAGTTTCAATTCCAATAAGATAAAAAAATAAAAATTGTCAAACATATTTATTCTGTCTTTTTACAAAGTGTTCTATTTTAGCTAAATAACATAAGCAAAAAGCAGCAGCCTACAGAACACAGAGGAACTTTTGCCTATGGTTTTAACAAAAACTACCACAGCAAAAACAACTAGACTAATATTAATTTTAAACATTAAATTTTTAGTAAACAATCAATAATAAAATAGGAAGAAACATATCAATTAGAAATAGCATAACTAAATACAACTGAACGAAAAGTTTAAAAACACTATAGTTTTCTTTTCATAGATCAATCCTACACTGTAAACAAAATCTGTAGAAATTACAGTATTACTGGCAGCTGGTTGCCAGTAACTTACTGTAGATTTTAATTTATGCTATTTACTGGCAACAGTTTGTTCAAAGTTAATTGAACATTTAACATTAACAAGTCTTTATCTTTACAGAATAAAACTAAAATAACAGCCTCATGCAAAGCATTCTGGGAACCAAAATCTGAAGGAAAAAAACAGAAAAAGGTTGATGAAGGTTTCTGGTTCCCAGAATGCTTTGCAGTAGGTTGTTATAGTTTTATTCTGTAAAGATAAAGACTTGTTAATGTTTAATGTTCATTTAACTTTGAACAAACTGTTGCCAGTAAATAACATAAATTAAAAATCTACAGTAAGTTACTGGCAACCAGCTGCAGAACTACAGCAAATTTTTTACAGTGTAGTTAAAGTTAGATATTCAGTCAAGATCAGTGAATGATTTTCTTGTTCTCTGACGAACATTAATGACTGGCAGAACATTTATTAGGCTGCTGTCTCTTTAACACAGAACAGACGCAGATCTAAAAAAAACATGCATTTCAAGTGGTTTCCGTTTAAGATGTAAAAAACGGATGCGTTTATGATGATATAGCTTGCAGATGTCATTTGTTGCATATTGGTCGGTACATGTTAAACAGAAATCAGTTCCAGCCCGGAACAAACTTTTCTGCAATGGAAATGCACAGAACAGTTCGAGAATGGACACAGGCCAGGAAACCCGCACCATGACCTCTGTTCTCGCATTTCAGATGTGTGCGGTGCATGCAAACAGCACACAAGTTCTTTCCCTTCAGGTGCTTAAATAGTTTAAAATCACATTAAAATGCGAACGCAAGAATCATTAAGTGGAAATAAAATGCACATGTCTTATCAAATACCCAGTTGGAAAAAAAATGTAACGGTTCTAAAATGGAACCGGTTTTCGATGTCACATGGACTATTGTAACAATGTCCTTACTACCTTTCTGGCTCATGAATGTGGTGGTTGTGTTGCTGTCTATGCAGGGTCAGAAAGCTCTCGGATTTCATCAAAAATATCTTAATTTGTGTTCCGAAGTCGAACGAAGGTCTTTGTTTGGAACAATTAATTAATGACAGAATTTTTATTTTTGGGTGAACAATCCATAGAACTACAGATGCCAGTAAAGAATTACTATTTTAAGAGTGCGCTAGATTGTTTGCTGATAATTTTTAATGGTAAATGTTTTTTGTGATCAGATCATATTTTATTTACTTTTTGACATCATATGAATTTCAGTTTCCCTCTGCATAAGCCACACTTTTTGCTTGTTGCTAGACTTGCATTTTTGCCAGTAGTGGCTGTTTATTTGCTCCATATTATTTTGCACTAAAGCCCCCATGTGCGCATGGCTCAGCGGTGAGATGATTTATTTATTGGGTCTTGACATCAGGTTGCCTCCGTGCTGGAGGTGTATGAGTACATGCAGACTCCCCGGAGGAGGCCAGTGAACTCCTCACAGCATGAGAGAGAAAGAGAGAAAAAGTCTGTTTTCCCAGAGGTCACAAACACATGCACATGCACACAGCGCTCTGTCTGTATGCCCCCGCCTCTCGTCCCCAGTCACTGCTTTCTGACTGGAGATGGGCCTCCACTTAGTGTTAGTCAACACCACTAGTTTTCCCCTGTGCCTAATTCCTTAATCGGCCCCCCACCGAGGCTCTTAGGACCCCCGGAGAGGGCCGAGTGTGCAGTTAACTGCACAAAGGAGAGCACATGTGTGTGTTACAGGGGGTCTTTGTTGCATTGTGGCATGCTCTTGGCCTCATGGTGATTACCCGCACCAGGGGTCCCGCATTGTACCGCAGCACCCGAGAATCTCACCTTTACAATCCCCCCCGCCGAGAGCCAGCAGGGGGCTCGCTGTTGCTTCGCCAATCACTGTTCTTTTACAGTGAGCGCAGGCACTTATCTCAAGCACTTAAACACTAATGCATACACTAAACACACACAACGGGTACATTCCTAAAGGAGACCTACAACACCATTCATTACTCTAAGAGCAGAGTACTCACAAGCACTTAAACACCATACACTTAAACAGCCACGCACCTTCATTCTCACTATCTAATCGCCTCGCGTGTACACGCTTGTCATTCACATGCTACTGTTTAAAAGTTTGCGGAAGTGTTTTATACAAATATACCCATGATATTTATGACTGGTTTTGTAATCCAGGGTCACATATTGTACTTTGAAACTTTTGTACAAATAAAAGAACACTGAAAGTGAGGGAGGGATGAAGACAGAGATACAGGGAGAGGCAGAGTTTGTCCTGTGGTGCTCTTGTCACAGCATGAGATGAGCATGAGCTCTAGCTGCAGAACCTGATGGTTTCCGTCAAACACAGGAACACATCAGCAACTCTTCACCCTCTCAACCACTGATCACAAACCAGTCCTCAATAAACTTCTTCAATATTTCAACCAATTGTGCACACACAACGTCGACTCAAAATCAGATGCCTTGATCCCGAGCAAACATTGCAGAGCTCTTAGGGAAGAAACCACAATGCTTCTGCCAACCCCCAGGAGGAACATGCAATAAAGATAAAGTCTGAAATATCTAATGATAGATTGGGAGAAAGAAGCCATCAATAATATATGAACAAATTGTGTCTAAAGGATAGACTGTGAAAATCTATGGCTCTTCACAAAGCAACAAAACACAGCTGTCAGTTCTGTTTGGCGTTCAAAATGTGTCTCTGTTTGGGCGCTGTTTAATAAAAGAGACTGACAACCTCATGCTATAACCAAACTGACTGCCTAAAATTCACAACAGATTTTTTAGAGCGAGTTTGGTTGATATGTGTTGGAACACAACTGCAATAATCTGTCATGTCACTAACTAACACTACCAGTCAAAAGTTTTTGAACAGTAAGATTTTTAATGTTTTGAAAGAAGTATCTTCTGCTCACCAAGCCTGCATTTATTTGATCCAAAGTAAAGCAAAAACAATAAAATTATTAAATATCTGTACCATTTAAATAACTGTTTTCTACTTGAATATATTTTAAAATGTAATTTATTCCTGTGATTTAAAAGCTAAATTTTTTGCATCATTACTCCAGTCACATGATCCTTCAAAAATCATTCTAATATTTAGATTTTCAGTTAAAAAAACTATTATTATTATTATTATTATTATTATTATTATTATTATTATTATTATTATTATTATTATTATGCTGCAGCTGCTTAGTAGAACTTTTTCAGGTTTCTGTGATGAATAGAAAGTTCAGAAGAACAGCATTTCTGAAATAGAAATCTGTCTTTATCATCACTTTTGATTAATTTAATTGATACAAAAGCTTTTCTTACAAAACGCTGATCTTTGGATCTATCTATTCATCAAAGACCCTTAAAAAATAAATCTACTTAACTGTTTTAAATATTGATAATATTAATTTAAAGAATGTTTCTCAAACTGCAAATAAGCATATTAGAATGATTTCAAAACGATCAAAAAAGAAAATGTGTGTACTATGTGCAAATATCATCAAGAATCACAGTTTTAACAAAAATATAAGAAGCACAACTGTTTTCAAAATTGATAATAATAAATGCAAAACTGGCAGATTAAAATGATTTCTGAAGGATCATGTAACACTGAAGAATGGAGTAATGATGCAAAAAATTTGCTTCGATCACAGGAACAAATTACATTTTAAAATATATTTAAATAGAAAGCAGTTATTTTAAATATTAAAAATATTTCACAATATGACTTTTTGTTGTATTTTGGATCAAACAAATGCAGGCTTGGTGAGCATTCTTAAAAAAAAACATTAAAAATCTTACTGTTCAAAAACTTTTGACTGGTAGTGTATAATATGTCATAAATTTGTGACTCTTTGCTGTCAATCGCTAATGTTAGGATCACAATCTCTCTCAGGTTATGAAAAATGGTAGAAAATAGTAGTCATGGTTACAGTCATTGAAAATTGGCATTGGTTACCCGTTTGAAAATACAGTACAAACTAAGTCTCTACATATGGTCTGTGTGAGCGCTGCCAATGTTTTAAAGTGTGAACAACTGCATACATGTATACAATTGCAGGTAGAGGGGTAGCAGTGGTCCTTTTCGAAAATACTAGAGGCGATACGAGCCCCACGCGTGATTAACAGCCGGCTCTTCTGTCTCTGTCAAACAGATGCTGTTTTTAGCACTACAGAATCCTTAATATTAATATCCGTCATCCGTTCTGATTTGTCCCTTCCATAGTAAATGAGATCCTCTAATGGGAATAATTCCACTGTCTGAACCGTTTCCGTCCTCCCTCTGTCAGCAGAAACAGATGAGGCCCTCGAGTCCGTCGAAGGAGGATGTGGAGTGATTGTTAGGAAGACAGACACACGAGAGCTGTGGGACGCAATCAACAAAAACGTGATGAATCATTCTGGGCTCAACTAAGCTTCTTTAGCTACATGTTTGGATCACTTTAGATAAATCTTTGTTACTTCGGTGTGGGCAGGTCCCAGCGCTCATAACTCACTGTCTGCTTTGGCTGCCGAGCGAAGCCACATCGAGAACAGAAGACGAGCTCGTTTTTTAGGAAGAAAAGGATTCATCTGAGATAACAGATTGTATATTGGTGGTCTCAAGGCAGCACTCCCACACAGCACGCATGTCCGCCTAGCAACCGTCTCCTCTGGCCGAGCAGCAGACTCATCCCGACCGATATTAGCCTCTAATGAAACCAGGCAACGGGCTGCAAAATCCTCCTAATGCCTAGTATATGAATAGAGTCCAAATCATGGCCCGCCAATCAGTTCCTATGGTAACCTTACTCGCAGTTCACTTCTTGATTTCGCTTTAATGATCACACTAGGGAATGTATTGGAGGAATACAGGATGTACAAGTGTGAAAAGGAAAGAAATGTGGGGGGGAGAGAGAGAAGACGTGTGAATGAGTCATTGTGCTCAAGCTGTTGAACAAATGTATTCAAATGAGGTGTACCTAAATTCTGCGCAGCTTTTGAAAAACAAGCCGACTTCATTAAACTCCTGTATAACAATGCTTACAGTGTGATAGCGGCTCTCTCCAGCGAGTTTTATTGTTCTGTACCCGTTTGAATTTCTCTATCGAAACATTACAAGAGGAAGAGAGCGAGAGAGACAAAGAATGAGTCACTGGCTCAAGCTGCTGCATGTGTAAATGATAAGCAGACAAAGCAGTTTGTCTTCTCATAACCACAGCAGAGGCACTATCAGAGAAACCCCTGCGCAGTTACTTTCCTCCTAGATTTTTGCATATTTGGGTGTTTTTTTTTTTTCCTGAACTTTAGCCAGTTTATGTCCTGAGGGTTTATTTTTATTCAAATTAAAATGTTTACACTTCCAACAGTGATTTTTGTTACCTTTAACTCAAGACTTATAATCTTAAAATATGAAAATCCATTACATAAACAGTATGACTGTTCCGCAGTCATTTCCACCAGACCGAAAAATTTTTGTAAATGAGTACACTAAATTTTGCCAGCTATTTAGGAACAAAGTAGACAACAATATTAGTGAAGAATAAGCTTAGGATGAAAATGAGATATTAGATGCTTGAACAAAAGAAAAACTAACATAAATATCACTATGAACATACTGTACATCAAGCTTTAATGTTGTCACATTATGCAAAAAGAGTGAAAATATACTTATTTATGTGAATTTATGATACAAATGTTAGCTGTAAGCCTTAGCAAAACTAAATAAACAGCCATTTTATGTTATGGTTGCAACTTTTGTGACTTTCACAAAAAAAGTCTAAAAAATTCTACTGCAACATATGGAAGCTTGTTTCCGCCACTGAATAAAAAATAAAGCAGCTTTTTATCTTACCATTCTGACTTTTTTCTCAGAATTGCGTGATACAAACTCGCAATTCTGGCTTAGTTTTCAGAATTGTGAGATATAAACTCACAATGGCAAGTTATAAAGTCAGAAATGCTAGAGATAAATTTGCAATTGCAAGTTATAAAAGCAGAATTGCAAGATATATATTGTATCTGGCAATTCTGACTTTTTTTTTTTACACAATTCTGACTTTTTCTCGGAACTGTAAGATATAATCGTGCATTTGCGAGTTATAAAATCCAATTAAATGAGAAAAAAAATTGAATTGAGAGTTCATATCTCACAATTCTGGCTTTATTTCTCAGACTTGTGAGTTTGTATCTCACAATTCTGATTTTATAATTTGCAATTGCGAGTTTATATCATGTGATTCTGACAAAAAAGTCAGAATTGTGTTTGTATCACGCAATTCTGAGAAAAAAAAGTAAGAATTGCGAGATGTAAACGAGCAATTGTGAGAAAAAAGTCAGAATTAAAATGAAAATGAGATGAAAATTCGACTTTCTTATTTTTTATACAGTGGGCTTCCATAATAATGCATGTATATATTCAGACAAATGATAAACTTGTGAAAGTGGGAACAAAAAAAAAATGTGTTCGACATTTTCTAAAGATCCACAGGGCAAAAGTGCTTATGGCTGAACAAACACCCATATATCACCATCCCTACTATTTCCATATTTCTAGCTGATTATTATTTTCTCTTGTACTGAGTACACATACCTTATCATAATATAAATAAGATCCAGAAAAGGCCTTTTGATGCTGGTCCCTGGGCTTGTTCTTTAGGACTTTAATATTTTGATTAAATCACAATCACAACTCATCCATCTTATTGGAAGTCAAGATGCTTCAGAATCCATGTGTATAATACAGCGGATTATAGATATCCCTTTAAGGCAGGTCAATATAATGCATGGATAAAAGCCAAACAAGTTTCAATAACATAATCGTGAAAGTGTGAAAACAATGGAATAATGAAATGTGTTTCTCAAACTCATTTCTCTCTCTCTTTCACTCACACACACACACACACACACACACACACACACACACACACACACACACACACACACACACACACACACACACACACACACACACACACATGTTGGGTTTACATGTTTTATGGGGACATTCCATAGGCGTAATGGTTTTCATACTGTACAAACCGTATTTTCTGTCGCCCTACACCTACCCTACACCTAAACCTAGCCCTCACAGGAGATTGTGCACACTTTTACTTCATAAAAAAAAACTCATTGTGCATGATTTATAAGCCTGTTTCCTCATGGGGACCTGAGAAATGTCCCCACAAGGTCAAAATCTACTGGTATTCCTATCCTTGTGGGGACATTTGGTCCCCACAACGTGATGAATACCAGGTACACACACACACACACACACACACACACTGCATTTTTCAAGCTGGTCCAACTAAAGCACATGCAAATTCAAAAGTAAGCCTACAACCTCCTTCCTATGTCCTCCTCCTTCCTGTAGGGTCTTCTAAATTTGCTTACTGACACACCAGAGCACACCTGCCTCTTTCTATCATTCTCTCATATCTAATTACACGAACATGAGAACAAATACAGTCCTGCAGTGCTTATTGCCAAGCTGAGAGACCATTTAGAGTCCATTAAAAGAGATTGATATGACTTATCAACACCAAGTGTTTAAGTGCAGCTTAATCAAAAGTGCAACTGTCCCATTCAGTCTACATCTCAAGTGGAAAGATGAGATGAGGAAAAAGAGGTGACACTTGTTTAGAACAGTCACCAGCCTCTGACAAATGCAATTCTGGTTCATTACTGACAAAATTATGCACCATACTGTAATTCACTGATGCTACAGGCGCAGGACCTGTTGTCCTGGCAGACTGACGCGGGTTTAGTCCGTCTGGCTAGCAAGGCTGTGTCTGGATGGTGTCCTTAGGATATGGCGTTGTAACAAAGCCAGTCATAAATTTGCAATTCTGCAAGCCGATCATTAGTATATCTAGTCCCACTTCATGTGGAAATTGAAATGCTAATTGAATAGTAATGGGCTTATAATGGCCTCCTCAAAGAAATGCAATTGGTCTTTTACATTTATAAAAGTATGAGAATGTGGACCACCACAAGCGCTATACACACATAATTTAATAGGTATGGCTCACCCAAAAATGAAAATTCTGTCATTAATTACTCAGCCTCATGTTGTTCCAAAGCCATAAGACCTTTGTTCACCTTCTGAACACACACATTAAGATGCTTCCAATGCTTTCTGACCCTGTAAAGACAGCAACGCAACTGCCACATTCAAGGCCCAGAAAGGTAGTAAGGACATTGATAAAACAGTCCATGATTTAACATCAGTGGTTCAACATTTTTATCAATGTTTCAGTTGCATTGCTGTCTATGCAGGGTCAGAAAGCTCTTGGATTTCATCAAAATATCTTAATTTGTGTTTCTAAGATGAACAAAGGTCTTACAGGTTTGGAACAACAGGAGAGTGAGAGATTTTTGGTAGAATTTTCATTTTGGGTTAACTATCCCTTGGTGATATGGGTAAGTGTTGGAACTTTTTTGATGCCAAGGATCCCCTTTCATAAAGCCAACTTTAAATATTCATGTATAACAACTCATATATTGACCAAAGCACTATGTGTAATATTATACAGAAAATGTAAAATAATTCGCTTTTATATTCAACGCACTAAAGCAAGTAAAATATTACCTGGAAAATATATTTCACCCACTTACACCACACTGGATCCTGGTTTGAAAACCTTTACTTTATGCTTGTTCCTCCAGCTTCAAAAATGCAGTTTTGATTGTGAGTGTTACTGTACACTTCAACCTCAAACAACTTTCACAGTTCCTCATCTCAAGTTTATTTGTATAGCGCTTTTCACAATATGAATCGTTGATTCAAGCAAAGCAGCTGAAATGAAAGCAGCTGTACAAAAGTTTAGGCTACTACAATATATTTAGTAGCTATTAGTGGTGAATACTGTATGTCAAGTCGATGTACATATGATATAAATGTTAAAATCAGTAACTATGTAATCAAACAGATGATGAACACTAATTGCAATGATTATGTGCTGTGATCAAACTTGTAGGAAAATTGTGTAGTGCTGTATGTTGTTTCAAGGCTGGCATCATCGGCGGTCCTCTGAGGAGTTGGCATCATCTCTTCTTCTGAATCCAGACTGAATCTTGTGTAAATCCTAGGGATGGAAATCCCGTGGCAGAGACAGAGAAACAAATAGAGAAATAATTAGCGTAGCTGCTGTTCCAACTTCCAACCAAACAAAAATGATGTGTTTAGCCAAAGCTGAAGAATATTAATGTGCATTTGATCAGATGTAACTGAAGTATGAGATACATTATGTGAATGCTTGGATAAAGAGATGAGTCTTTAATCTAGATTTAAACATAGAGAGTGTGTCTGAACCCCGAATGTTATCAGGAAGGCTATTCCAGAGTTTGGGAGCCAAATGAGAAAAGGCTCTCCCTCCTTTAGTGGACTTTGCTATTCTAGGTACTACTAAAAGTCCAAAAGAGTTTTGCGACCTTAGGGAGCGTGAGGGATTGTAGCGTAGTAGGAGACTAGTTAGGTATGCAGGAGCTAAACCATTAAGGGCCTTATAGGTAAGAAGTAGTATTTTGTAAGTGATACGGAACCTAATTGTTAGCCAGTGCAGAGACTGTAAAATTGGGGTAATATGATCATATTTTCTTGATCTGGTAAGGACTCTAGCAGCTGCATTTTGGACTACCTGTAGCTTATTTATTGAAGAAGCAGGACAACCACCTAGTAGTGCATTACAATAGTCCAGTCTAGACGTCATGAATGCATGGACTAACTTTTCTGCATCAGAAACAGGTAACATGTTCCGTAGCTTAGCAATGTAATCTCCACAAAAAAACATCCCTAGTCTCATATTTTAAGAGCTTCATCTCACATACTTGAGCTGTGATACACACGTTGATGACTAATAAACTTCACATTGCTGCCGGGCTCCAGACAGACTGCTTTTTCTGGTGCCATAAACATCTAACAGCTGCCTTCTGCTCTTCACTAATGACCAGAATATTCATAACGGGGAAGACATCTGTGTCATCACTGATTTCGGGAAGCCTAATTATGATTACCGTTTGCCCTCCTTCTCACCTGGGACACATAAGCTTCCATTTAGCTTTTCGTGATTTCCAGAGCCTTAGCTAATCAGCAGTCCTGAAACAAGTGAACTTGTTAAGGTTTTTACTTTAATTTTGCCTCAAATTGTTGATTCAAATATATTTTTTGTTTTAGAGGTTACTACAGAAAGCATTTTAGGTTTTAAAGGGGTCCTGTTCTGCTCTTTTACAAAGTCTTTATTTTGTTTTGAGGGTGCAATAGAACATGCTCTCATGCATGTTCGAAAAACGCATTATCTTTCACATAATTTACATTATTACAATAGCTTTCTCCCCAGGCTGGCACAAATGGCTCAATTAGTTTCGGGTTTGATAAAAGCCCGCCTTCTGAAAAAAACTAAATGTGCTGTGATTGGTTAGCAGTCTCACTGCGTTGCAAAAACAGCTTAGACTGCGTTTCAGTCCTGCCACACCCCTGCACAAAGCAGCAAGTTCTGTGCACAACTGTGCAAGCTAGATTAAAGTGATTCTTACATTTTAAATATGAATATATATTTTAGATATTTTTCTTACAAAAACACATCGGATCAATAAAGGAGGCTTTTACCAGAGGTCACGTTAACCGAAAATTGTCCATCATTGACTGACTTTTTTTTTTTTTACCAATGACGGAAAAATTTGAAGGCCGTCCGTCACTTTGACAGATTACACTGAGGGTGATCTACTGTAACTTCTAACTGTAATTTCCACTCATGTCCAGTTGGTTGGGAGTGCACTCCAGTGTAGCAGCAATGCACTAGATCCAGAACAAAAAAGAAACTGTCACAAATCTTTTGCTATGCGATTACGAAAAGGCGAATACCCAGAAGATACAACAATCTACCATGCCACATTAAAGAGCGCCAAAATGGTATTTATTGCTTGAATTTCCTAATAAAATGGACATCATTTAAAATCTGAGACTTTGTTTCATATCAAAATTAACACAAAGCTTATCTATTGCGATTTATTGGATGGGAGGCGCACTGTGTACTGTTCACTCAACCAACAGAAAACAGCAAAGACCAAAAGATCAACCTGGATTTACGAATCGATATTGGTCATAAAAATGAGAATATATTAAAATCACTGTCACTGTGGGTGGGGTGTGGTGTTAAATGAAAAGTTAGGTAGTCTCATCTGTTCACTTCAAAATAAATGCATAAGCCTATATCGTCCTGTAGGTTCGTAATTAAAAATGAAAATATAAACAAAAATAAAAGCAATTAAATGTGGATTTATAATTAAAATATAAAATATAATAATTAAAATGACAGGTATTCATTGATTATGACAGAATTTTTACGACCCTGTCCGTCAAAATGATGGACAAAGTTAAAGTCTAATGCAACCTCTGGCTTTTACTGACCCTTTTACTGGCACTTTTTATTATGGATCAACTTGTTTTGGACTGATGGAGAGAAACAACAGTCTATGCCGTTCTAAAGATAGGGAGTGCCAGTATTATTTTTAATATAACGAATTGCATTTGTCTGAAAGAAGGAAGTCATATACACCTAGGATGCATGGAGGGTGACTAAATAATATGCTACAGTAGTGTTGATCCTATCGTCACCTGCGAGATCGCCGATACATTATATTATCATTATTGTGCTAAATTAATTAATTACATGCCCGAAACCAGCTCCAGCATAAGGCTAGTGAAGTTATCTACAATGTATAAGGAATAAATCTCTTACCACACACTGCACGTCTATGGCGCGGCTCCGACGCGATCACCGATGATCATCACTCTAGTCAATGCTTGCGTTTACAACAGCTGCGGTTCCGCAAGTGTTTTGACCCTCTATACCGCACACGTCAATGACGCAGCTCCAGCACTGTTACCGGAGCTGTTCACGGACACTTAAGTTAATGCTCGCGTTTATATAAGCCGCCCTGCAGCTCGCTGAAGCATCTCAGAAGCGGCTGTCTATGCTACATCTCTAAAGTTAGGCGAATCCCCCACCTTGTCCCTCCCCACCCGCTAACGATTTGAATTTCCTTAGGCGGAATTTATTTGAATGACATTCTTGTAACATCATAGCATCCGGAAAACAAATGCTGTAGTATAAAGGAGCCGTTCATTGTAGTTCTTGAAAAGGGATTTTTAAAAAACTAAATATCTCCCTTTGGAGTGAACTTTGAGATTTGTAACTTTGTAGATGATACATACACACCACACACTGGCTCAAATTCAAAAAAGGAAAAAAACATAATAAGACTTCTTCAAAATAGTACCTAACATTTTTACAGTATGTGATCTTCCCTTTTGCATAAGACAAAATAATCTTCATTGCAACAGCTCACATGACTCATTATGTTTTTGTAAAACACAAAATGCATTTTAAGTAGGGAGCGACCACATGCTGATCTCTTAAACAAAGAAAAAGAGAGACCATATGCTTATATAATGTCACAGCTTTAATGGCTCTGAAGCTCAGGTCCTTATCATTTATTTATTTACTTGTGAATCACATCCACAGCTGCATGCTGCAGGAACCCCACCACGTCACTGTTGACAGCGGCACCCCGCATAGCTGCTCAGAGGTAGGAAAGGAGAGATGATGTGATGATGTTTACAGTGACATCAGTGCAAACTCAAAAATAGAGTCTTTGCCAGAATAAGCAGGACAGACACGTAATTCATACATTATCAGGGAAATGCTCAGAAGTATTGACATTACTTTATGCTGACCCAAAAAGCCCCTTGTTTCCTCTGGGATTTTAGCTCCATTTGTGTGAAAGCCATTTTTCTGTTACAGCAGTGTTTTTTTTTTATTGCATTACTTTCGTTTTAAACATGATGTGGTTTACATGGGAGAATAAACTCTCTAATGTGCCCCTGCAGTCTGAGAGTCGCTTCCAGAAACTTCCTCCCTCCCCATTATCACACACACACACACACACACACACACACACACACACACTAAAGTGCTCTTTTGTACTGAAAATGTGTGCACTGCTCCTGTACCGAAGTATGCTATTATTTTAAATCCAAAAAACACGCATGCTTCCTCTGTCGGATGTAGATGTTTGATTAATGAGTTCTAATGAGGCACCTTTTGTCCTTTTTTTCTGAACACTTTACAACAATAAATGACTACTATAAAACTGGCATCTTAGAACAGGGGGGAAGAACAGACTGTTCCTCTTAACTGCTCATGTTTGGTTTCCACACTCCTGAGGATGTGAGTGTGGCACACAATGGCTGCGTCTTCAGTATGGTCTCTGATTGCCAGACTGAAGGGACATGACTGACCTTTGTGTTTTTAATTGGAACGGCTGCCAGGCAAACAGAAAACTTTGGCCAATTGTCAAAGCTCTGTTTAGTAGTCATGACTCTTCTTGAGAGTTAGTGGGAAAACAGCAATAAGACGTTAATGTTCTGCTTTGTCATTTTCAGTTTAATCATTTGTCAGTCTTGCTTTAATAATCCATTATAATTTAATATTATACATTAGCACAGGTATTTGAATGATGGTAATATTTCATACAGTATCCCATGGAGTATTTTACTTTGTTACTGTTTTTAAGTACAATTTTCAAGTATCTGTATTTTACTGGAGTATTTTTATTTGGGGAAACTTTTACTTTTACTTCACTATATCCCAAATCATAATGCTGTACTTTTAACTACACTACATTTCATAAAAAACATAAAAAAAAAAATAAAGACTTGATAGCGGTGTCTGATTCATGAACAGTTGATTCGGTTAAATCGGTTCGAGAATCGTAGTGAATGATTCATTCACAAATTGAATTGAGCAGATTGAAGCTGTTCTTGAGTCAACAGTTCACTAATTCAAATGATTCAGTCAAAACAAGTTAACAATTCACTGAATTCATAGGTTCACAAGAACGGGAGATCCTCAGAGCTTTAGTGCACGCGTGAAAAGTTACTACTGCCGAATGTCAACATTCTTTTTTTGTACAAGAGTCAAAAGTTATTGAACAGTAAGATTTTTAATGTTTTTGAAAGAAGTCTCTTCTGCTCATCAGTTTGCGTTTATTTGATCCAAAGTACAGCAAAAACAGTACAATTTTGAAATATTTTTACTATTAGTTTTCTATTTGAATATATTTTAAAATGTAATTTATTCCTGTGATCAAAGCTAAATTGTCAGCGTTATTACTTTCAGCATCAGTCTTTAGTGTCACATGATCCTTCAGAAATCATTCTAATATGCTGATTTGCTCTGTTCAAGATTTTTTTTTTATCATCATTAATATTTAAAACAGTTCAGCATTTTTTTTATTCTTTGATTAATTGAAGATTCAAAAGATCAGCACTTTTCTGAAATAAAAAGCTTTAGTAACATTATACATTAATCTATACACACCATTCAAAAGTTTGGAGTCCGTATAAATTTTTTTTTGGCAAAGAAATTATATAAATTAACACTTATTGAGCAAGGATGCTTTAAATTGATGTGCTGATAAAAGACATTTATATTGTATTATAACTTTCTATTCATCAAAGAAACCTAAAAAAAATTATACTCAGCAGTTTTCAACATAATAATAATACATATTTTTTGAGCAGCAAATCAGAATATTAGAATGATTTCTGAAGGATCATGTGACACTGAAGCCTGGAGTAATGATGCTGAAAATTCAGCTTCGAAATCTCAGGAATAAATTACATTTTAAAATATGTTCAAATAGAAAAAAGTTATTTTAAATAGTTAAAATATTTCAAAATTGTACAGTTTTTGCTGTACTTTGGATCAAATAAATGCAGGCTTGGTGAGAAAACTTAGTGTAGTGTGTAACTGATATATTTTGTTATTTTCACTTGTTTGCATACTTGCATTACCAGCAATCAACAATCAATGTATGACATGTATTTTTAGCAGGAGCATAGATTATATAAAATTGCTAAATAAATATACATTTCTCAATCAGTACTTTTTATTTTTAATATTTTAGGACATTAAAAATCAAGTAATTTTGCACTTTTACCAAAGTAAAATTGAAAATGAGTACTTAATACTTTTACTGGAGTAATATTTTATTACGGTATGTGTACTTTTACTCAAATACATGATTTGAGTATGTCAACCACCTCTGGAAATTATAAGTTTGGGTCTTTTTTCTTTTTAAGAAATTAACACTTTTCTTTTAGTAAGGATGCATTAAATAAATGACAGCAATGGTGTTTATAATGTTATAAAAATAATTGTATTTCAAATAAACAGTTCTTTTGAACTTTCACTCATCAAAGATTCCAGTAAAAATGTAACAGTTTCCACAAAAATATTAATTGATATTATTTAGTTATGTTTCTTAAGCTACAAATCAGCATATTGGAATGATTTCTGCAGTAAGCAAAAGAGACTTCTTTAAAAAAATATTACAAAATTCTTACTGACCCCCAACTTTTAAACAGTATTATTTATTGAACTTATAACTAGATTTCTTATTACCTTTTCCTTAAATAAATGTAATTTGGTCTGATTGTTTGTCAGATGCTACCCATTTAAGTAGAGAATGCCCCTGGTTCCTTGTAGGAAACAACACTGGTAAGAAGGTCAGGATCCACTTAATGTCAGACGTTTGACTTGCAACACAAAGTCTAGTCATTGTAGCTTATCCTGGCTAAGAATAATCTATTTAGACAGCAAAAGTCCATCCGTCTGATATGTAAAGGCTTGTAGGCGGTCCATAGGCAGTCCTCCTATAAAATGCCTCAATGTCTTCTCATTCTGCATGCCTTTGGTGTCTATCCACTGATTTATTGTCATTTGATTCATGGATTTCCCTATACCCTGACCTTAAACCTTCCTTTAACCCGTCTCCTCATCTCTCCCATGTGGTCTATAACAGAATACACTCTGTAGGGGGCAGGAAGAAAGAGTGAGGGGGAGATCTGTCTATGAATCCTATTATTTTTAATATATCAAATTTGTGCTGCTCATTTATGATAGATGGTCTTGACAGTTGCATTACAGGGCTCCGAGAGTCTCAGAGAGAGAGAGAACGAGATTACATAACTGAAGTCTGCTTTATGAGAACTGAGAGAGGCGTGATGTTCCAGACTGCAGATACTGAGCTCCATCATCAGAAGGACCACTAGTGAGCTCTCAGTCACATCGAAACCTGGCTTTCACTGCTAGTTTCGGATACATGTGATGTGTGTTATCAGTAGAGATCTCTTCTCACACAGAGCTAATTTTCTCAGTAATACTGAGTCACTCCCACACAATTACACAGAATTCTGATCAATTTTCACGGTCTGTATTCAAAGAACCATCCATGCTGGCTATCCACTGTATATTTTAATGCAAAAGTAAGCAAATTCATGTGAATGTGCAAGATATTAGATGTGTTTATGATTACGATAAATAATTAAAGAGGACCTATTATGCAAAATTCATTTTTACAAGTGTGTTGGCAGTAACCAGGGGCGGACTGGGACAAAATTTCAGGCCGGGAAATCTCACACTCATCCAGGCCA
This sequence comes from Garra rufa, assembly GCF_049309525.1. NCBI lineage: Eukaryota > Metazoa > Chordata > Actinopteri > Cypriniformes > Cyprinidae > Garra > Garra rufa. The sequence continues at coordinate 32,893,132 of NC_133376.1, forward strand.
TCCCAAAAACCCACAACAAATTCTGAAACCAAGGACAATTTTTTTTTTTTTTTTTGTAAAGCCATTATTATTATCACATAAAAAGTATAATCCATTGGCTGGTGCCACGCAAAATAATTAAAGATTATCTCTTGAACTTCCATTTACCTTTTTATAAAAATGTAAGTATTACATTAGGACCATGTGCTATTGTTTTATCTTGCCCAAATGTCAAAACTGTTGGCCTACAATAATAGCTACATCTTGAATATATCTTTAGTAAAATCCTAATACTGAATTTTTTTTTGCATTATCATGGGTCATGTTTTGTCCTTAGGAAAATTAACCATGGTTTAATTAGGCCTATGGTGAAAGTATAGTAGTAACTGTTTTTTTTTTTTTTTTGTTTGTTTGTTTGTTTGGCATTTTGATTACAATTTGTATAACAAGAGTTTTACTACAAATACCATAAAGTGTAGCAAAACCTTTTTTAATTTGTGGTTACCATAGTTTAACTATAGTAACAATGGTTTTTGGTTTTTAGTGAAAACATGGTTCATTTTTGTAAGGATTGTATTGTTGTTAGCCTTAGCTCCCTCTAAACGTGTTATAAAACAATGTGAATATTTGTCTGCTAAATTCCTACTCTTTACAAAATTATGCCATTTTGTTAATTTTGCAGCAAACTGGCTGCTATTGATAATATTTGCAAGCAGTTTAATGCTTAACTAAGAAAACAAAACTACAATAGTCTATTTACAGATGTATCTGACCTGTAAATGAACCTGAACAGGACTGAACAGGTACTGAACAGGACAGTTTCGACTCTCTGCTCCACCTGGGCGCTCCATTCTCGAGTCTTGCATTCTTTTGGCGGACGCGTGGATGGGCGGAGAGTGCGCGTGGCGAATTGGTTGTCAGTCAAGACAAACCGGATTACGATTTATTAGAGTATTATTATTGAATGGCGAATTTGGAAATAATCACTTTAGTACATTCGGCAGGCAACAGAAACAACAACAACAACAACAATATATATATGAAAATAAAATATAAATAAAAAAATGGCAGCGGGCCAAATTGGCTGCCAGGCCACCGGGAATTGTCCCGGTTCTCCCGATGGCCAGTCCGCCCCTGGCAGTAACCAACCTATAATGATAAAAAAATAACCTGCTTCTTTTTTTAACCCCCGTAAATCATAAGCAGTGTCTCAGAGCAAGCCAATCACAGAATCCGTAAAATCTGACGTCACACTTTACAAGCCCCACCCACAACTATTGATGGACATTGCCAAATTAGCCGAGACATTTCCTAAGTAAACCGCACACAATCCGCCATTTTTATCTTTACACCAGAGCATTTAAAAGCAGCATTCAAGTAAGAAATGCCTTCTTATTAAAGGTATAGATGTTATTCAGTCCAGACCAGGGAGTAATTTTCTGCTTTTATTTTATAGTTTGGGTCATATTAACAGTGTAGACAGCAGTATAGGTACTGTATTTTACGCTGGTGTCACTTAATACACAGATCTAATATAAACATGCAATTTCTTTCCCAGTTGCTTACCTTTACAGACATAACAGACTGTGTTTTTGTAACTTATGTGTTTTTAAAATAAACTTGTGTGTGAAAGAAAACAGTTTTCCGCTTTCTGTGCGCGTGCTTCAGATGTGTGTACTCAGAATATTATTGTATATTGTACTTCAGTGCAATAGACATTATAATCAAAACCAAACAGATGTTTTTTGGCAGAGTATCTAAGGTACGAGCTGTAAAGGCACAGCCCTATTCTGGAAAAGAAGGTGGGGAGCAGCAGCTCATTTGCATTTAAAGAAACATGCACAAAAACAGTGTGTTTCTGCTTCCACTTAAAATAGGCATTTTCAAAATGATATAATAAATGATCTGTAAGTTATGAAACTGAAACTTCACAGACACATAAACATAAAAGAAGATTGAAGAATGTCGGTAACCAAACAGTTTCTGATAGCCACTGACTTCTATAGTATGGAGAAAAGTCAATGTAAATCAAAGGGGACCAGAAACTGTTTGGTTACTGATATTCTTCACAATGTCATCTTTTGTATTTAGAAGAAAGAAATTAATACAGGTTTGGAATGACATAAGGATGAGTAAATGGTGTCAGCCAAGGAAGAAGGGTCTTCTCTAGCGAAACGATCAATTATTTTCACAAAACAATTTACAATTTTATACTTTTAAAATGCAAATGCTCATCTTGGTCTAGCTCTGCTGAACTGTGTGTATTCCTGTTTATGACAGTTAGGGTATGTCGGAAAACTCCCATGTCATTTTCTCCTCCAACTTTAAAATCATCCTATATCGCTGCAGAAGTACCGACCTAGTGTTTACAAAGTGAACATCCAAAGAAGGTCAAACGCCCTTTACAAAAAATGGTAAAACAGCGATGTAGGGCATTATTAAAAATGAGGTAGAAAATGAGATGGGAGTTTTTTGACATACCCTATAACTGTCATAAACAGGAATGCACACAGTTCAGCAGAGCTAGACAAGACGAGCATTAGTGGTTAAAAAGTATATACATTTTTTAGAAAATAACCAATCATTTCTCCAGATAAGACCCTTCTTCCTAGGCTGGGATTGTTAACAGTCCCATTTGGGATTGTTTGAAGCTGCATTTAAACTGCATTTTGGAATAATATCCATAATATGGAGAGAAATGCTGAAAAGTTTTCCTCAAAAACAATTTCTTAACAACTGAAGAAAGACATGAACATCTTAGATGACAAGGGGGTGAGTAAATTATCTGTAAATTTCTGTTCTGGAAGTGAACTTCTCCTTTAATGTTAATTAATAAATTATAATGTTAAGTAACCAGACCTTATTGTAAGTATTACCAAATATTCTGATAACAAATATGCAATATAACATATTAATGGACTCTTTTTGTACAGCTAAAATAACTGGACATGGCTGACGTGTCCTGCGTTTTCAAAACCACATGCATACGTCATAGTACTCTCTTGAATGCATATCGAAAAAAACACAGAAGAAAATAAATTGTTAAAGTCGTTATTTTTTTCTTCACACACAAAAAAGTATTATCATAGCTTTATAACACTGTGGTTGATGTCACATGGACTATTTTATGTCCGTATTAACCTTTTGCTGCATTGCCGTTTATGCAGGGTCAGAAAGCTCTTGGATTTCATCAAAAATATCTTAATTTGTGTTCTAAAGATGCATGAAGGTCTTATAGGTTTGGAACGACATCAAAGTGAGTAATTAATGACAGAAACTTTGGGTGAACTATCCCTATAAGGTAAAAATACAGTGATTTTTTTTGGTCCAGATTTTCAGAGAAAAAAGTGATGGTATAATGAGAAAACAGTTCTGCCTACAGTTTGGATCATACGTTTGTATTCCCATTACAGAATCTGTAAATTCCAATGTTTGCGCTATTTTGTTAATTCTACATGAGGCCATCAACTGGATCTCAACATCATACATGCACTGTAAAGAATAAAAAAAAAAAAAACTATTTTTGTTTTTTGATTTCTCTGCATGGTTAGCTAACCAAACTCTGAACAGAAGTGCCGCGATGGTGAAACAGCTTTAGTGACATGGCAACTCACGAATATTTACTTGTCAGTTGCTAAGGTAACTCTAGTGTTGCTAGGTAGCTAACCAAACTAGCTAATGTTTGGTTAACAGAAGAACTGAACAGGAGAAAGCCTGAGACAAGCAATGTATTTGATTTCTTGCACGCATCTAATCCTGATTCAACAGCGCCTCAATGAAAAAAAAAAAACAGACATAATTGTGTCAAAAAGGTTGGATCATTACAGAATGGAGCAAATTAGCTACTATAACCATTCAGTCTGATGATGAGCTCTTTTGATGCAGTTGTCTACTTCCTGTCTGTAAGCCCCTGCTGTTGCAGCCTGCAGACTTGTAGCTCCAGAGAGCAGGAGGTGGAGTGGTGTGGGTGCAGCCCGCAGAGTTATCTCTCATCTCAGCCGCCGGCTAAATTGAAAGTGACACCGGTGGAATTAAGACAATCGACTGCCAGGTGAGGCCAATGGCCTTGTCCACAGCATTTACTCATGAATCTCGGACAGACGTATTTATATGCACTGCCTCCTCCGTCAAGCAGCGGTCTCTCTCGCACACATAAACAATCTCACGCACACTTATATGTCATGTTGTAAAACTCCAGGCAATAACAAAAGCCATGGCTGCTTTTTGTATAGTTTGTTACGGTGGCCGACAGAGGCCAACGCGCTGCAAACAAGAAAACACATGCAAACAGAAAAAATGACAACAAATTAAGAAAACATCTTCATCAGTTTGACAACACAGGCGCTGCAAATCCTCGCAACGCGAACGCAAATACGGAAACGCGCTGCAAATTCTCACAACACAACCAAACTCAGAAACGCGCTGCATATAGCTCAGTCCACAACGGAAATGTTTCAGGGGGACCTCAAAAAGTGACGAACTCATCTGGGACCTGATTATTTATATCACTATATTACCTGATTATTTATATCACTATTACCTTTAAATGATACTATACTATCACTAAAAGGTGATAGTTCACCGATAACACCTCTGCTCTGACCAACAGCCACTGAACAAATAATCAGGTCCCAGATAGGTTCGTCACTTTTTGAGGTCCCCCTGAAACATTTCCGTTGTGGACCGAGCTATATGCAGCGCGTTTGTTAGTTTGCAGCGCCCTCGTGTGTTCGCAGCGCGTTTCTGAGTTTGGTTGTGTTGTGAGAATTTGCAGCGCGTTTCCGTATTTGCGTTTGCATTGCGAGGATTTGCAGCGCCTGTGTTGTCAAACTGATGAAGATGTTTTCTTAATTTGTTGTTGTTTTTTCTGTTTGCATGTGTTTTCTTGTTTGCAGCGCGTTGGCCTCTGTCGGCCACCGTAGTTTGTGCCTGAAAAGCGCTCACCTGAGACCTGTCAATGTAATCATCTGACTGCAGCATCGCAATGCAAAAGCTTTACAACATTTGCTGTGTTTTTCACCATTCCTGCCTAGTTTTTTTTTTTCTAAATTTAACGGCGGATGGCGACCTAGGAGTCAGGGCTGTCGTGGTGACGCTGATGGATTTATGCAAATGTCAAGGCTGGCTTTGTGCTGTGGCTGTAGCCTTTTGGAAAGCATGTCTCCAGGGAGGGAGACTGGGACTTGGAATGCAGTTGTTTCATCTTCAAAGGCTCTCCTGAAAATAAGCAGACACACTAAATCACCTGCTGGCTTTATTTATTTATATGGTGATGTGCAGAACAGAGCTCAAGGCTCACGAGAGAAGAAGGAGACATAAAATGGTCATTTTTATGCTAGGCCTCTGTATGTCAGCTGATGACAACTATAAACAACATGTTAGCCAAAGCTTCCTGTTTAAGTTTAATCAGGCATGGTTAGTAACATATGTAGTTCTTAGAGCATAATACAATTACAACATTTATTGTGTTGGTTAATGTTATACTGTACTGTTCAGTAAAGTTTGTGGTCAGTAGCATTCTTTTTAGAGCTGGGTAAAAAAATAGAAATTTCTCAATTTTAATTTATTCTCATTTTGCGAAACAATATTGATCCTTAAATCTTAAGAATTGATTAGTCTAGACTGTTAATGTACAGCACATTCCGATCCAATAAATCGCAATATTCATTTGATATGAAACAAATATAACAAAAATTCTGTCCATTTTTAATTCTGTTTCAACTGTTTCAACTTGTAAACAGTATGTCACGTAACACCACATTTACCTCAGAAAAACATACTGGTGACCATAAACTAGAAAAATTTACTCTAGAGGAGCATTTTAATAAATATATGTACCATATAACATTCATTATCATTGACACCAATGACAGCCATCATTTAAATGTTTATATCAAAAACAAAAAACACTTGGTGTAGAAATATAATTACGTAATACAAAGTTAAAGTTAACTTTTACTTTAGTATTTCGTAAAGTTAGCTTTAGTTTAGTATTATAATTTTAACCTTGAGTATTATAGTACTTTCATGTATATTTAACAGCATTAGCTGAAAATTCGCTATGTACTGTACCTGATTTATATCCAAAATAATCAATACACGCCTATTGAATCGAATCAAATTGAAATTGCAACCTAATCGAAAGCTTGTAAAGCATAAGAAAATCAAATTAGTGTCAAAACCCAGCCTTAAAATTAATACTTTTATTCAACAAGGATGCATTAAATTGAGAACAACTAACAGTAAATACATATATAACATTACAAAAAAAATTCTATTTCATATAAATACTGTTCTTTTGAACTTTCTATTCATCAAAAGATCCTGAAAAATGTACAGTTCCAACTAAAATATTTAGAATTTTCAACATTAATAAATAATGTTCTTAAGCAGAAAATCAGTATATTAGAATGATTTCTGAAGGATCATGTGACACCTGAGAGTGAAGTAATGGCTGCTCTGCTATCACAGAAAAATTACATTTACAGTTACTTAAATTGTAATAATTTTTACCTTATATTTGATCAAATACATGCAGCCTTGGTGAATATACAATATTTCTTTCAAAAACATAATATTGTTTGTTAAAATTTTTTAAAGAGATAGTTCACCCAAAAATGAAAATTCTGTCATTATTTCATCACCTTTGTCATTCCTAAAGATATTTCTGATGAAATCCAAGAGCATTCTGACCCTGCATAGACAGCAACGCAACTGCCACGTTCAAGCGAAGCAATGAAGACTGACAAGGAAGAGAAGAAATTGTTGAATAAAGTAGTTATTTTTGTTTTCTTTGCGCACAAAACGTATTCTCATTGCTTCAAAACATTAAGGTTGAACCACAGACTATTTTAACGATGTCCTTACTACCTTTCAGGGCCTTGAACGTGTCAGTTGCATTGCTGTTGCAGGGTCAGAAAGCTATTGGATTTCATAAAAAATATCTTAATTTGTGTTCCAAAGATGAACGAAGGTTTTGGAACGACATGAGGGTAAGTAATTAATGACAGAATTTTCATTTTTGGGTGAACTAACCCATTAATGCATTAGTTATGAACTAACTATGGGCAATTTATTTTACAGCATGTAATAGCATTTTTTTTTTTTTTTTTTTTTTTGTGAAATGTTAACTACTATAGTGAAGTCATGTCTAAAATCTGACCAAACTCAAATTTTTGAACAATGTGTACGTTCTACATATACTAATACATTTTATACATTAATAATAACAGTTCAAATTATACATTAATAATGCATTCGATCATGTATTATAAACAAACATGAATTAACAATGAACAATAGCATATTTTTAAACCAACATTAGCCTACACTAGTAATACCAGCTGCTCACAAACTCCAGCATCACCAGAAAAGAAAACCCTGCCACAAGCCATCACTTGGCGCATTCCCAACAGTCGAAGGGCTGATAGGCAGATGCATTATACACAAAGGGGTCAACACTGTACCACACAAGATAGAGCTGAAAGTGTCCTGGTCCTGCTAAAACACTCTGTAGCTATTATAAAGCTTCACAGCAGGCTGGTTTTGAAAGTGCCATTTATTTTAGGAGAACTTGAAAGATTTCCATCTCAAATTAAATCTAGAAAAAAAACTTAAGAAGAAATATATTTAGCAAAACAATATCAAAAGTGTGGTACCATCTAACTCCCTCTGCCATCAATATCCGTCTTTGTGTGTCAGATGGAATAAGGAGCTGTCAGTTTCTATATCTCTATACTCCTCTACATCTTGGTTACGTAACAAAGATTTCATTGAAGTCATCGTGTATATACAGTAAGCTCACAATGACTGAAAATAGCCAGCTTTGATGTGAAAGTTATTTTTTCACTTTCAATAAAGCACAAGCTAATGTTGACAGTCATGTCCAGACGTGGCATTACGTAGATGAAAAGAGAAAAATCTCTACTTTAACTGCAAAGAGCCTTCTTTAATCAAATCATTCTGCCAATCGAACTGCTTAATTTCCCCGAGACACAAAGGAGAAGATCCTGTAGGTATAAATATATCAGTCAGACAGATAAATTCAATTATAACTGATCTGACATGTTATAGATTTTTAGATCTCTTACAGTGACACAAGGGTTTGCCATATGGGATCCTGAGAGCTACACTGCCACCTCTTGGTCAAATGAAGTCTGCTCAACAACATGATGATGTAAAGTAGACTGCTGGCCTTGTGTCAAACCAGAAGAGTCAACAATTAATAATGTGGCTATTATGATAAAGGAACAAGTAGTCAGGAAACAGGCCAGTTCAGATGTTAATTTATACAGAGATCGATACGATGACTGGAAGGATGAAGTAAACGTCTTTAGTGTGTGTGCATGTGTGTTGTGTAGGTGCATGAATTACACTCACAATCCATGAGTGATCATCTCATAAATAGTGGCAGATTGGAGAATGTTGATCTGGGCATTTTGGAGGCTCTCACATGGGTTTCTGATACCAAGCAGCGAGCGAGTTCTCATCTGCCGGAACAAACAAGGTTTTTAATAGGCAAGACTCTGGGGAAGCCGGACACTTTGGGGGATGAGAAAGCTGCCATTTTAGGGCTAATTTTAAGAGTGCAACATAAGGTGCAAATTGATCTTCTCCACCTGCGATGCTAAAGATGAAGATAAAATAGGACAATTTTATCAAATTAGAAACAGTGTCAAATCTGATATGACAAATTATAATATTAGCTTCAGAATTCAACATATCTGCTGCAATATAGATGTAGAAAAACAAGGTCACACTTTAGATTTAAGCACTTATGAAGCATGTACATACACATACAGTACTGAATTATACAAATAACTTGGACACGGTAATATAAAGTGTTTGAGAAGAACTGGTTGTTTTTGCAGGTGAAAGAGCGCATGGATGCATTCCACACAATCGATACCATAATTGCAGCTTCACTTTTGTTAGCATATGTTCACCACTGAAGTACTTAGAGTTGCTTTTATGGTTTGAGGCTTTTTTAGCCATGGAAAATAACATTAGTGGGGCAGTGCTGCAGAAAGGCTGAACAGCAGCAGAGTGAGAGACTTTCAGCACTATGGCAGGGTAGGACAACAGGAGAACACAGGCATATAAATGGAGGAGAGAGGCCATTGGCAGGGTGGCTCAGGGGAGACATTGTACACCAAATAGGTTTGGAAGAGCGCAGGTTGAAAAGAACAAACAGAGGCAGTGCTCAGAAGCCTGGAGAATGCTGAAGCCTTAAAGGGATAGTTTACTCAAAAATAAAAATTCTGTCATTGATTACTTACCATTGTGTCATTCCAAACCTCTAAGACTTGTGTTCAAAAGATGAACATAAGTTAGATATTTGTGATCAAATCAGAGAGATTTCTGACCCTGCATCGATAGCAATGCAACTGACATGTTCAAGGCCCAGAAAGGACATTGTTATAATAGTCCATGTGAAATCAGTGGATCGACTGTAACATTATGAATTATGAAAATACTTTTTGTGTGCAAAGAAAACAAAAATAATGACTTTATTTAACAATTTATTTTCTTCTGTGTCAGTCTTAACATAAGAGTGGCGTTGCCGTCTATGCAGGGTCAGAAAGCTCCCTGTTTTTATCAAAAATATCTTGTGTTCTGAAGATGAACAAAGTTTTTATGGGTTTAGAACAACATGAAGATGAGTAATTAATGACAGAATTTTCTTTTTTCGGTGAACTATCTCTTTAAATCTAAATGGTTTGGTTGAACCAAAGCTAACTCATGACTAATTTGTACGTATTTTATGAGGTGGCTAATTTGTACGAATTTGTACAACCTCACTCGTACGATTTGTCTAAACCCCTGTGATGGGTAGGTTTAGGGGTGATATTAGGGGTGGGCATTTGTATAAATTCATACGAATTGGGGAACTTGTGAAATACATGCTATTTAGCCAAAGTCGTATGAATTTGTACGAATTAGCTGTCTCAGAAAATATGTACGAACTGCCATGAGATCGGGTAGGTATAACCCCTCAATAAATCCTATAGTAGTAGTGAAGTAATTAAATTATCAAAAAATATAATTAATTATAAAAAATAATCCCAATGTATATCGTCATTGCACTACAGCTAAAAGAAACTATTATTATTACAAATTATATTATCTGAAGAACATAAATGTGACCCTGGACCACAAAACCAGTCATAAGGGTAAATTTTTTGAAACTGAGATTTATAAAAAAAAAAAAAGCTTTCCATTCATTTATGGTTTGTTAGGATAGGACAATATTTGGCTGAGATACGACTTTTTGAAAATCTGCAATCTGAGGGTGCAAAAAAAATCTAAGTATTGAGAAAAAAAGTTGTCCAAATTAAGTTCTTAGCAATACATCTACTAATCAAAAATTAAGTTTACAGTAGGAAATGTACAAATTATCTTCATGGAACATGATCTTTACTTAATATCCTTATAATTTTTGGCATAAAATAAAAATTGATCATTTTGACCCATACAATGTATTGTTGGCTATTGCTACTTATGACTGGTTTTGTGGTCCAGGGTCACAAATGTATAAAGACGACTTTTTTTCTGTCCACAATTAGACAATTAGAATAATGCAAGATGTATAAATCTTAAATTAAAACAAGCAGGCTTATTGATAAAACTATGGCACCCAAATGAATATTTTTTGCACATAAAAATGTACTGTTGAAAATAACTGAAATAAATATTATAATTATTAAACAATTTAATATCTTAGTTATACGTTACCTTTGACAACTTTAAAAATAAATAAAATATCTAATATTTTTTCCACAGAACTTTTATGACCCCTACAGACTTGTGCCCCCCTTTTTTTAATTTATTACTTCTGCAGTTTTACATCCCTATTGGCCTCCATATAATCCATCTTACTTAATATAAAAACCCTCTTGAATTCATGTTCCATACACTGCAGGTCCGTTATTAAAGCAAATCAAAGGAGTACCCAAGTGCACTAGCGCATGTCTCTTAAAATCCCTGATGACGACACAAACCTGCACTGAAGCACTGCAGGCTAAAAACAGAGTCCTTATTGCCTTTTCTCTGAGCTTCTCAAATTGCAAGATCAACTTCAGCAGTCTAGGTCATAAAACCCACAACAGTTTAGCAAACAGTGGTTTCAAAATCCGCAAAACAAGATCTCATACCACGACTAGACACGTCTCAGACAAGCCTAGTTGTCCTGTTAACTCTGATCAGCTTTAATAGTCCTGAATCTGATCCCATCCCATTAGCGTACATTCAATTAAATCTGAGCGGGTGCGCTCCCTGATATGTGTGAAAGCCCAGAGGCTTACGGAGGGGTAATTAATAAGAGTGCATGAGATTAACTGACTCCCCTCCTCACTGAGCCCAGCACTACTGCTGCTCTACTATACCACTAAACACATGCTCAGATTCAAATGAACACTGATGTGAACACGCTGTTAAATTCATGCAAGTCAGTGGAAATTATATACATCATACAACTCTACATTTAACCTATTTCATCTAGAAGTAGTACAGTATGTTGACATAACGGAAGAAATTCAGTAGATCTGAGCCTGTGTGTGCGTTCTTGGGTCTGAACATAATAGATGTCTCAGAACATGTTCTTCAAAGCCAATCAAATACCCTTGATTAGAACACAAATATGTGCCTGAGAGGCTGCGTATGCTTGCATTACACTTGTGCAGACAGGCCGTGATTCACAGTCTACTGTCGTCATCACTGCTGAAAACACAGGGCTGAAGCAAATCTCACATGGAAGCAAAAACACACCTCCAGAACACACTGATATGTTCCCTCTTGCGACAAATAAGACACTCATAGATCTGCGAGCAAGCACTGAATTCATTAGTTTTGTACACAATGTGTGGCTAATGCTGATGTATTACTAACTGGAATTTAATGATTTTGAAATAATTCAAATAAAATAATTCAAACACAATTTAAATGGTAAATCTATTTCAATCTATTGGTAAATTAATTTCAATTCTTTTCTTTCAGAATTTCAATTTAAAGAGGATTTCTGTGTGGTTCTTTTGATATGCTTTTCCTCTTATAAATTCCATTAGCAATGCATTAACATTCCTTTAGAAGTTTTCAACATTCCATCCAACATCTTTTGAGTAATGACCTCAGAACAAGGTGAGCTTCTGAAGTCAGCTCAGAGCGGTCTCTCACACTATGGTTGTCAGTCCTCATTTATGGAAAGCACAAGTGTCCTACCTCACAATCTAAAGCAGTGCTTCTCAAACCAGTCCTTGGGAACCCCCAACCACTGCACATTTGATATGTCCATCTCATAGGCCACACCCAATTCAAGACTTGCAGACTCTACTGATGAGTTGAATCAGGTGTATAAAATGAGGGAGACATACAAAATATGTAGCGGTTGAGGGTCCATAAAGGTTTGAGAAGCACTGATCTAAAGCCGCTTCAGCATGTTCAACACAAGAACTCAATCTTGGGAAAGAAGTGTTCTCATGGCGCCCTCTAGTGTTCATCTATGAGGGGACATTAAGTCAACAGTCTGTGTGCCTTTCAAAATCTCCAGCTCTGCACTTCAGCTAATTATTACATTGTAATGTATGAATTACTGTATTTTTATTGTGGTAATACTTTACAATAAGGTGTCATTTGTTAACATTAGTTAATGTATTAGCTAACATAAACAAACAATGAACAATACATTGATTACACTAGTTAATAATCTTTGTTAATGTTAGTTAATAAAAATACAGTCATTTATTGTTCATGTTAGTTCACAGTGCATTAATGTTAACAAACCCAACTTATTTTAATAAAGCATTGGTAAATTCTGAAATTAAGTAATATTAATAAATGCTGTAGAAGTTTTGTTTATTCTTAGCTCATGTTAACTAATGTAATTAACAAATGTTAACTAATGAACCTTATTCATTATTGTATATGTTGTATGAATTATTAATTATTATTTCAATTTTGTGCTAGTGTTTATCAGTGAGGGGGAAAAAGTCAATAGTCTATGTGCCATTAAAATCTAAATAAATAAATAGAAAAGTTTATCATTTTAACTTATCATCACATTTATTGTCATTATTATTTATTCCATGTTTTGAAAACACAAATTTTGTGGTAGTCTGAAATACAACAGTAGCACTATAATATTTTCAGTATGAATTCATTAATATGAGGGATGAAAGGAAAAATAAATATTTTAGAATTGAGTAAGTTGAGAAAGTTAATGTCGGGCCATCCAACATATTCCAAAATATATCTTCAGGTCATTTTTGACCAGTTTTCAGTAAATAATATGACATAAACACCAAATAGCTTTTGGTACTGAAACCAAAAAATTTTGGTAAAAAAAGCACATTTTCATAATTATTTGATTTACTAACTATTTTAATGTGTTCCAAAAAATAATAATAATGTGTGGACTTAATGGGTTATGGGTTCAATTTTACCTGTATTTAAACAAACCATTATGACCGTTGGAATTTTTGGCAGCTTTACATTTTTTAAAAATCTGTCTAATTTGGCCAAAAAATATTTTAATTTCTAATATGTAGCCCCTGCTGCTCTCTATAATGAAGCAACAAGCCACTAAAGGTGTCATTTTCTCCAAAAACACTACATCACTTTCCTAAACATCTGCTGACAATTATTTTGCAGATGTGGGGATTAATGGAATTTTTGTGACAGATAATCAGCTGAGGTTCAAGTCAATATATTATGGTTTTACAGCTGTATTAGTATGGTTATTTGTCACAAACTACAGGTAAAATAAACATTTTTTTCTTTTTACTATAAGGCTGAAAGTAAAATGCTTCATTTAGGCTTAATATGTGGACATTGATGCAAGCAAGTCAAGATGTCTTAGACGACATGCACATAAATGTTATGAGCTGGAGGCTCTTAATTACAGGATGAGATGAATAAATGTTGTAAATGAATCCAGGTGACCATCTGCTTGGAGCTCAGAGCTCACCGAAGTAAACACACTCCAGCGGTGCCAGCAGGTTTTGTCATCTTTAACTTAAAATGAGCTCTGAGTTTAGAGGAAAAAAGTGTGTCTGTCACTCTCCTGCACTCCTGATGAGAGTAAGACAGCTAAGGGGCTCGAACGAAGGCTCTCATTTTTAGCTGGGGTGTCAAAGTCGCCTGAAACCTGCGCAGGTTTCCACTCCCTCTTACATCTCTCCCTCCACTCCTCACAGCGCTCCTGTCATGCATGAACAGGCACGAAACACAGTAACAAGTTTGTCTCATGTCAGCTTTGAATAAACAGTGCGATAACTTCTTTCCTTCCATATCAACCTCTCTCATTCTCTCCCTCCTGCTCTCTCATTTTGCTCACTCTGGGACCCCATGCTGATTGATAGCAGCTTTAAAACGTTGCATGTTCAAATAGACTAAGCTCTGAAAGCCTCGTGTGCAGAGTGGAAACGGGGAACAAAGCACCTCCACCTCCTCTCTAACCTGTCAGGTTTAAAATCAGGCTCTTATCCTGAGCGAAGAAGGGCATTAGATTTGAATAATATCTCTGTCTCCACATTAAACTTTTCTTCTTAAAATACGGTAACGCGCACGCTTGGAGATGGTGCGTCACACGGTGCTGACTTATAATGATAAATGTAACCTGTTGTTTTCTCGCTACAAACTGTTTATAGAAACACGGGTTCACTTAGCACGCTTTTATTCCGGGCCCAATGCAGAATAAAATGTCACTAGAGTTAATAACATTTAATTTAAACAGGGATGTGATTTATATTTAGAAATTTTACCCCCTGCTGGAGCGTTTCGGTTAATGGAGATGCAAACTTTCAGTGTCTCTGTCTAATCCTGATGCTTCTGGAACATTCCTGCTCGAGTCTGTATTAAAAGTTTTATGCAAAAAAAAAAAGCACTTTTGTGAAATATCATTAAAACGATTTCAAACAAGTTAAAGATTTTCTCTTAGAAAAAGACATTTTATTCTACATTTTGACCATTATCTTGCCACCATTTTGAGATCACATGACCATGTAGTTGGTAAATAATAACCATATATGAACTACACATACCTACAGTTAATGTAAACAAAACCTCAATCATTTTAAACAATAAATGTGACCCTGGACCACAAAACCCAGGCATAAGGGTCACTTTTCTGAAATTGAGATTAATATTTTATCTGAAAGTTGAATTAAAGCTTTCCATTGATGTATGATTTGTTAGGATAGGACAATATTGGCTGAGATACAACTATTTGAAAATCTGGAATCTGAGGGTGTAAAAAATCATAATATTGGGAAAATCGCCTTTAAAGTCATCCAAATGAAGTTCTTAGCAATGCATATTACTAATCAAAAAAACCTTTTTGATATACTTATGGTAGGAAATGTACAAAATATCTTTATGGAACATGATCATTACTTAATATCCTAATGATTTTCGGCATAAAAATAAAAAATAAAAACAAATATACCCATGCTACTTTTGTTTTACGTTTTGTGGTCCAGGGTCACAAATAAGGAAAGCAGCAACAGTTGGTTTGTATTCTGAAGCACTCATTAATACCCATAATACTGTTGTACTGAAATATGTGCACAATACAATGACACCTGTACAATTATTATGACTACAAAAAACTGTAGTTTAAGCCCCCCCAAAAAGACAGAAACACTCAGTAGGCCTGACCCAAATTCACATGACTTAAGGGTACAAGAGACATGTCAATCCATTTTCATGTCAGTTTGTCACTGCCTACATTATGGATAAAACAAGCTGCCAAATCATCACAGTCAGTGAACAAATCCTTCACTCAAACCCACTTTCATTTTCTTAACAGCATTGTAATGAAGCGATCAGTATTTAATCTTCTTCTGAAGATACATAAAAAATAACCAATAAACTTTGTGAATTCTAAACACAGTGTAAGAAAAAAAATTAACTGTCATCTTCAAAGTAGAAAAACAAATGAAAAAGCCACAAGAGAGTGATTTGACGCAACACATTTCTACCATAACCTCTACAAACCAAAAGAGGGCGCCACTAGCCACTGAGAAACAGTACAGCTTGTCAGTCAGTCTACTCTTAAGGCTCTTCTCTTCTCTGAACTACAGCAGCCATGAGTGCCGAGACCAGACACAGAGGCCACAATCTCTCCCACACGCACGTCCTGGGTCATGGGACAATAGTACATGCTTGTACTCCGCAGGGTTCCCTGTGTTCCTAGCAAACTTTGACCCCTTGCGTCTGTCTGGTGCATTACCGACACCTGCGCTGTGAGACTTCCTCCACATCTCAACATGTGGCTGCTTGAGATGATGTGAAACTGCTCTAATGCACTTTTCTTGTGCATACAAGCACTAAGAATAATTATACTTATATATATATTCTGTGATAAAGTAAACACTACAGAAAACAAATGTAATTTCTATTTGAAATAAGCTAGTTCAGGTAATAATTATAATAATAAAAAAGAAACTAAGTAAATTATATATTACCTCTCAATTTAAGCTTGTAAAAATTAAAGCGTAAATATCAACATTTTAAAATTAAGACCTACTCAATTTGTTTTGTTTTCCAGCTGTATTTAGACAGTTTTATCATTACTTTTGTTGTTAGGTTAAGTAACATGTGGTTTTGTTACATCTAGAGTTCATTTTCTACTTAAAATGACACATTCATATTCAACGATCCACAGAATTGATTTAGTATTGTGTACTAAGTATTGAAGTCTCTGTGTTCGGGTGGGTGCCGCATTACTAATTATGTAGATGTGGTGTCTGCTGATATTGTATTATTTACTTATATGTGACCCTGGACCACAAAACCAGTCATAATAGCACAGGTATATTTGTAGCAACAAGCAACAATACATTGTATGAGTCAAAATTATTGATTTTTTTTTTCTTTTATGCCAAAAATCATTAGGATATTAAGTAAAGATCATGTCCCATGAAGATATTTTGTAAACTTCCCACTGTAAATATATCAAAATCGTATTTTTGATTAGTAATATGCATTGCTAAGAACTTCATTTGGACAACTTAAAAGGCAATTTTCTCAATATCAGATTCCTGATTTTCAAATAGGTGTATCTCAGCCAAATACTGTCCTAACAAACCATACGTCAATGGAAAGCTTATTTATTCAGCTTTCAGATGGTGTAAGGGACAAAAATTTACCCTTATGACTGGTTTTGTGGTTCAGATTCACATATGTTTCTGAGTAAGACATATACTTTTAAATATGGTTTAATTCAGTATTGAGTAAAATCAAAGTATTGCCAAGTAAGCTTGGACTAAATAAAAATTACTCAAACTTTTACTGGCCAAGTTAAAGTTACTTATTTTCTTCGTTACATTAACTCAAGTTAGACAAGTAGATTTTACTCGACAATGGTAAATTGCACAGTGCAGTAGCAGTCAAATTTTCTTAAAATGCGTTAAATACAAAATTTTATGAAGATTTTATCAAGTAAATTCTACAAGTTACTTTTTTCAGTGTGCTTCTGGATATCACTGAATAAGAAAAATTAAATCAATTCAAATTATACAAAAGCAATGCTTGACAAGCACAAAGTCCGTTGTAAATTCGATAATAAACAAAAAAAGTGACTTTTCTCATTGCTTGAATAGGTTTTACCTAATTTTATAACATTGATATTTAGGTAAATAGATTTTACACGACAATAACAGGTAAATTGTACAGAGCAATAGCAGTAAAATTTACTTAAAATGTGTTAAATGATCAATTTTATAAAGATTTTAATCAAATAAATCCTACGACTTCTAAGAAAAATTTAAATAATTCAAATTATTGAAAAGAAATGCTTGTCAAGCAAAAGGTGCATTGTCAGTTAGATGATAATCAAACAAAAAAGTGACTTTTCTTTAGTATTTGATGTTTAATTTATATCCACTGATGCAACTATCATTCTATACTTTAACTGTTAAAACAATGCTCATCTGAACCTTGAATTATGAAGGCTATGTTTATCTAAATAACTAGTGATATGCAGTTTTTCAGTCATTTTGCATTCATTTTCAACCTGAGCATTTGCACCCAGAATCTATTTGTGATGTATTTTGATTTCACAAACCCTGTAATCTACTTCTTCCTGGTGAGCGCACCAGATCAAAGAAGAAGCAAGGCATATCTCAGAACAGAATCACAGAAAAGCACAATCTATCAGCCAGATTAACACACATCATTTCCCAAATACATTATAGGGTGAAGATTATACCAGCTCTCACCGCATACAGTAGCAGTGTATCTAAGCAGTAGGTAAATGTTATTCTGCCATCAGCACCGTGTGAGAAATTTGTTTGAACAACTTTAATTCCTGGGCAAATTAAAGTGCGGTCGACTTACCTGCGTTTGTTTATATTGATTCAACACAACAACACAGGTTGTGTTGAATCAATGACGGTGAGATTACACGCTGTAATTGTGTAATCAATGCCAGAGAGTCAGTCACAACTAAAACTTGCACCTCAGACTCACAGACCTGTAAACAGATGCACTTGACAAGTGCTTCTAAGAGACGAGCTGGAAACGTCTAGAGCATGTGTTTCTGTAAGCAGACAGCGGATGTGCAGACCTTAAAGTTTGTTTGGATGATTTACGGCTCCGATAACAGCAGGGACATAATGACGATGAGATTGCACAGATGGATTCAGCACAGTTTACCCTGACGCCCGACCGAGGAGCTCTCCACAGGGCCGTATGGCTTCAGTCTGATTTATAGCACGCTCTCAAAGGGAGTGGCACTCCATTTATTTTTGACTCAACTTTAAGATGCCTCTGTTCGGATTGGGACTCAAGATTTTACACAGGAGCCCTTCACTACCAAGCATAAAATTTACAGTATATCATTTATTTTAACAGTTCGGAATCTGATTATTTAGCAATTCTCTTAAATAATTTCAATTATACTTATAATAAAGGCTCTTTATTAGCGTCTATAGTTCCATGAGGAACTTTTCCATTCCAGAAAAGATTCTTTGTAGTGGAAAATGTTTTTAGAATATTAAAATGTTCTTCACACTGAGAAAGAAAAAAGTTCTTTTAAGAAGTGTTCACTGAAAGGTTCTTTGGGGAGCCAAAACTGCTGCGTCAATGGCATTCAGTGCGAAATCAATGCAAAAAGGGCATAATTTACCCAAATATAAAAATGTTGTCATATTTAGTCAGCTTCATATTGTTCCAAAATAACTTTCTTTCTTTATCTTTCTTTCTTCAGAACACACATAAGGATAGTTTAATGAACATTGACTAAAAGTGACCCTGGAAAACCTGAAAGCTGAAGAAAAAAGCTTTCCATTTTTGTATGGTTTGTTAGGATAGGACAATATTTGGCCAAGATACAACTATTTGAAAATCTGGAATCTGACGGTGCAAAAAAAAATCTAAATATTGAGAAAATCACCTTTAAAAGTTCTTAGCAAAGCATATTACTAATCAAAAAGTAAGTTTTAATATATTTATGGTAGGAAATTTACCAAATTTCTTCATGGAACATGATCTTTACTTAATATCCTAATGATTTTTGGCATAAAAAAATTGATGTATTTTATACAATGTATTTTGTAGGGATGTAACGGTATTGTAAATACCGTCGTACCGCAATAGCAAAATTTTTCGATACTACCGTGGTCGCATGACTCGATAAAACGATAGGTCTTCTGAGAAAAGTTTGCTCAGGCGAATGGAGTGAACGGGAGGTAGCGGGAACTACAATTCCCATCAGCCCAGGCGTGGCCATCATCCTTTGCGGTCTGTTGTCTACAGATCCAGTAAGGTGCCGTTCACATGTCACGTGTTTTGCGCGCTCAATTGCTCCGTTATTTCAAATGTTGATGCGCGGTATGCGAGCGCATAATGGAAGCGACGCTTTCTTTCTATCCAAACCGCTCTGTAGCTTGCGCTCCCATGGCATCTGCCATTGCTAAGCAACCATGACCTGCGCTCTCCACAGGCGCGACATGTGAACGGCCCCTAACGGTGCGTTCACACTACAGCGTCAAATCCACGCTCAGTGCCGCTAGCAACGCTACAACGCCACTGCTTTGGGGAGTGTCTAATTTAGGGCTGAGCACACCTCTGAAAAACAATGTTCACACCCTATGTACGTTCCATTGTCTTATTTTAACGGCGGTTTGCAAAATAAACTGTAGCGTATACTAACAACATGCAAACTACATTTACTTTTGCTTGACTTTTTCAATAACATGTGATTTCAGCTCAGTAATCCACCAGTTTCAGAAACACGCGTCATAATCTTGCCTTGCCTACTCTTCACAGCGATTGGTTGTCGCCGGCGTTTTGCGCTCGAAATTTGCATAAAGTTGAGGAATGCCCAACCTTTTGACGCTGTCAGCTGCTCTCAACGCTATCTCCGCGCCGCTTCCAATCCCAAAATGCACCACGCGACTGTTTACGCGCAACTTCCATGTGAATGAATTGAAAACGCTCGCTTCGCCCCGCTCGCTACGTGCCAGTGTGAACGCACCATAATGCGGAAATGGCGGGTGCTGCTAGTAGCGGCGAAAGAAAAGAGATGGAAATGGTCGAACCTAAAGATGCCCAGAGATCCCAGCTTTTACCAGATAATACATGGTTTAATAATTTTTTGTTATTAAAATTGAAAAATTGAAGTTCCTGTTTCAAAGTTTACAGATATATAGCTAATTTGTATGCCATTGATATGTTCAGTGTTCATGTCAACTGTTTAATAAACACTTCTGGCACTTTTTTCGAGTCTCTTCATTAGTTTTGTTTTTCCTGTAAATGATTCAATAAATACCGTACCGTGTCATTCATACCGAGGTATTACCGTACCGTGAAGTTACATCCCTAGTATTTTGGCTATTGCTACAAATATACCCATGCTACTTAAGACTGGTTTTGTGGTTCAGGGTCACAAAGAATGGACAAAATAAACATTGAAGCAAGTCTCAAAATACCTTATTTTATGTTAAACAGAGGAAAGAAGGTCATACAGGTTTGAAACAACACAAGGTTAAGTAAATAATTATAGATTTCAAATTTTTAGGTGAACTATTCCTTTAAAATCCTTTAAAGGTAATTCAGAGAATTGTTTCTAAACACACATTATAAATGTTAGAAATGTATTGCTGAAAACACATTACAAAGACAGTTTTTCACGATTTTTGTGTTCCAGGTTTTTGGGCGGGCCTGAAATCATGTCTCAATGGCGCACTGGAGCCACTGATCATGGCCCCTACCCTAACACTACAATAACTAGAGTGCATTAGCATTAGTGGTTCGCCCGCTCAGTTGCCAGTTACTGTCATTACCATTAGTTACTACAGCCTACAGTTTGCTAGCTATAGGTATGCCTTCATCGCGTAAATGCATGTTACCTAGTTGCGAAAATGTACAACATTTACATTTATTTGTATTTGACAGTTAAGAGAGACGGTGCCCAGTGTTTAAGAGCAGAGAATACTGCTTTTTCTTTTTTTTTTAATACTTTGAAAACTTATTTTATTTAGTTCTTTTAGTGTTTATCATTTAAATCTGGCTGAGTGCTTAACACATTTTTCTCTGGTGTGACAAACTTAAAACACATTTAATATTGCTTTTACAGATTTTAAGCATCTGTCAGAAGCTTTTACTCAAGCAACTTGCAATTGTAACCTCATATGAACTTAAGCTAAACAAACACTTCTGCGAAGGTTGCTACAATCATTTGCGCAGATCACCTCTAATAGTTGGTGTGTGGTACATATAGTTTGAGGTTATGTAATTATACTCACGTGCATAGTGTGTTGCTATGAACTGCACAAGACGTCATAATGACACTCTGTAATTAGAAATGTGTCTCAAGACAGTGCAACCTGCTCAACTTGAGTGTGTTTCGATGTCATTTGCTAATTTACATCATTACTTTGCCTCTCTCTCTCTGCAATTTACAGTATAATTGATGACTTTTGCGAAAGCATGAGACTGTGATTACAAGTTTTGAGGTTTTCAACATTTGTTTTTGCCTTTTTTGTGGTCTCTCTGCTCAGATCAAATGGAGGCATGTGTGGAATTCTCAGGCAAGGAAATGTGGGGTTGCATAAATATGGATTTTTAATCGCCTACCAGTGTTTATTTTTCCGCGCGTCTCTCTATTTGATGTGCCGTCCCAGATGTGCGTAACGTCTTACTCGCTTTAAAAGGCCCGAAGAGCTGCAGCGATTCAGAGCAACTTCTCGCCCCCTCCAACCCATGATTAAGAATAATGGCGCCCTTTAAGATTTGCATGGTGATGTTAACTAAGCATGGTTGTTGAAATATAATTGACTTTTCTCACAGACTCCAAAGACAAACAAAGACCCTAAAGGGGGTCCAAGAGCAGGCAGCATTAAAAAAAAAAATGGGCCAAGCGAGCTCCATCCACCCTGATGAATAAGCATTGGAATTTAGAGCTGGAGGCAACGTTCACTGTTTTCTTTTTCGCCTCTTTTCTCCCTTTTTAGTCTCGCCCTTTGTGACCACAGCCACATTTATTAATGGTCACTAAGATGTCAGCTATAGCCTTTACACATCAGTCACCGAGGGCTGTCTTATTTATTTTTACCGTTGTTCTCGCCTCTTCTCGTCTTTGTTTTTTCCTCTTTTCTTGTGTCAGGTATTTAAGCAGGCTGTCAGTTTTATAGGGCCTGGTGAATGGGGTTGATAGGGGAGACTCTCAAAGGACTGCATGTGACCCATCTGCCCACAACACCCTCGCACACACCCTCTCCCTTTTGTGCCCTTGTTTTTGTTTGTCTGGGAGAGCCGAGTGAAAGATAAACTTTACTAGGTAGGTTACAGATCGCCGTCCTTATAACAATGCTAGGTAGATTACACTCCCTAAATGATTTTAAATTAGAAAGCTTAGTACAGTAGGAGACCTGAGGGACAGAAAACCACCAACACTGGCATATGTCATAGCATTAAACGTGACAACTCGCAATGATACTACGTTGACGTGAGTGAAAGCTGAAATAGCTAGAGCGCTCAGATTCTGTCACTCAAACCTGTGCGCCCTATGGTATTTTTCACTCCTGACATACTGTTGCACTGTAAAGTAATCGTCGCTCAGTACTACATGCTAGTCGGGTGGCCGATGTGCCGGTAGATGTGTGGAAGAGACAGGGGTTGTTGTGAAGTGAGTGAGCGATGGGGCTTTCACGCTTCAGCAGACATATTTGCTTAGAGCTGATTAACTGCACCCCAGAGAGGAAGAGCTGTAGTGCTCTGGCTACTAAGCTTCAGAGGGTGTGTGTGTTATACAACTTAGAATAACAATAGTAATTGTGTATAAATAGATATGTTAAAACGTATTTAGCTTTGATGAATCATTGCAGCTATTTAGACAAGATGCATTTAGTACAAACTACACTTTGACTACAACTTATGCATTATAACATCAGGGATGATCATCTAGTTCGGTGATTCTCAACTGGTGGCTCATATTTCTAAATGGTTTGTAGACAGGAAAAGTCGGAACAAAAATTGCCTCGTCAACCTTTACATTAATATTTATGCATTTAGCTTACAATACAATCCACAAGAACACCAAAAAGGAGGAGCTTTAAAAAGGAGGGAGAAAAGGTTTCTTACAGCTTTTGTGGACATCAAAGGTTGTCTTCCAATCAACAAACAGTATTTTAACACAAATGTATCTGTCTAATAAATATAATGCAATATTTAAGCTGTTAAAACTAATTTATATACGCTACCATTCAAGAGTTTGTGGTCAGTGAGTTTTTTTAAAAGCAAAATATATGTCTAATAGATGTAATGGAATATTTATACACTACTGTTCAAGAGTTACTACTTTCACTTTTAATCAAAGAAAGAAATTAATTCATCAAGGATGCAGTAAATTGATCAAAAGTGAAAATAAACATACTGTAAGTTTTCTATTTCAAAATGCTGTTCTTTTGAGTTTTGTCTTCAAAGAACCATGAAAAAACTCAAAACAGTTTACACAAAAATATTAAGCAGCACAACTGTTTTCAACACAATAATAAGAAATGTTCCCTGAGTACCAAATCAGCATAACAGAATGATTTCTGAAGGATCATGTGACACCGAAGACTGGATTAATGATGCTGAAAATTCAGCTTTGTCATCAAAGGAATAAATTACAGAAAACTTATTTTAAAATTATTTTAAAAAATATTTCACAATATTTCTATTTTTACTGTATTTTTTGTAAGCATAAGATGTTAATCACACATACTGTATTGTTGATCCAGTACACTTCATGGTAATTTTAAGATGTTTTTTTATGTCTTGTTTTATAGACAACTTTGTTAACATTTACAGTATATGATACATATTGGCTTGCAACTCGAATTCCAATGTAAAATGTGACCCTGGACCACAAAACGAGTCATAAGGGTGCTTTTTTTAAAAACTGAAAGACGGATAAATACGCTTTTCATTAATGTATGGTTTGTTAGGATAGAACAATATTTTTATCAATGCATATTACTAATCAAAAATGAAGCTTTGATATATTTATGGTAGGCATGATCTTTACTTAATATCCTAATGATTTTTAGCATAAAAGAAAAATCAATCATTTTGACCCATATAATGTATTGTTGGCTATTGTTACAAACACACCCGTGCCACTTATGGTTTTATGGTCCAGACGAGAACAAGCATGCAAACCACTTTTCACCTACTAAAAGTTCACCTTTATTCTTAGGAAACTGTAAGGCAGTAAAATGATGGGGTTTTCCATCACTAGTGTTAACAGCACCTCTTTGTAATGTCATTAAAGCTGTTTAAGTCTGCAGTCTAACCCCGAGTGGCTAAAATCTTGCTGTGTTTGGAACAAAGCGCAACTTGTATACGACAGCTTTTGCCAAAAGCACCTCCCACACAATGGCCCTAGAGGAGGGACCCCCTGTAGCCAAGGCCCCAGTGCCCAGACCACTCAGCTTCTTTTCCCGCAATTTTCCACCCATGTGGCAGCCTCAGGCCCATGCGTGACAGTAACTTCATTGGATGCCTCTTTAACCTGGTGCTTCTCCCTCTCATTTTCTCAAAAGTACCTTTCACAGGTTGACGAGGTTAATCAGGCACTGGCTGTTTTGGCCTAGACCCCCAGGAAGGATGTGCCATGATGAGGTATGCGGTATGTCACTGCTCAGCAAACTGACTGGAAACAAGCTGATACATTGTAACTGCACCCTGTGAATAACACAAACATGACACCAGAAACAAGGAAAAATCTGTAGCCATAGTGAAAAAAAATACTGTCAATATAATACACGACTACTGTATAAATCCTGAAATAAAATATCACTGAAGTGCATTACAGTGTTTACAAGTGAAATTCTGAATTTAGAAAGAAAGTCTCTATTGCCCAAGCCTGTTTCCACCTCAGATTAAACAAAAGTAAAGAGATCACTTCAATATATTGTGTTATATCTCACAATTGACCCTTCGCCAGGAGTTTGATTTACAGGCGATCTGACCAGTCATTTAATGCAGTCTTCACTTTTGTCTGACAAACAACCCAGACATGAGAATAGATTAATATCAGTGTAAAAAAATGTGTATTGATGTCTTTACGCTGTCAAAACAAGATACCTTCTGATGTTTATACACGAGGCTCCAGAAAAAAAAAAAAAAAAAAATTTAAGAAGCCATTGACTCCTATAAGAAACAAACATTATTTTTTGAAGTGCCAAAGAATAAACATGTTTATTATTTGTTAAAACACCTTAACATTTCAGTCATACTGTCATGTGTTTGTGTATCCCCTCCTTTGGCATCAGCATTTTAATCCATCTTCTAGATGTCCTAGGAACTAAGGTTGACTTTTCCAACTTGAGAACTATATACAGTCACAAAGAATTATTTGTTACACAGAATCTGTGCCAATATCAGACCACTGAGTGTAGTATGAGACCTCCTCAATGCATCCAATAAATGCTGTTATACATTTTTCACACATCCAGTGTGTTTTTCTCCATTAGAAACATTTTTGTATAGGTGGTATTGAATTTTATCTTTAGCTCATTGCATTTTTTCTTATGTGGACAACAGGTTAAATATGCAATATCGCACATATATAGTGCAAAATCCAGCTCTTTGTTAGTTTTTCTATCTGGCTAATGAGCTTATGGACACTGAATGATCATTCTGAGGTTAATTTATTGCTACGTGACAATGTTTACAAGCTTCAAACATTTTCCGTAGTTTGAAACACTGAATGAACGATTACATCAGACATTTCAGAGTTGTACTTTATCTTATAATATACCTTTTGGTGTCTATTCAAGTTTATTTTGTGCTAGTTAAGAAATGGATAGGAGAGATGGGTTCACCTACCGCTTGAACAGAGTGCTAAATCGATTGCTCGTGCTACATTTGTGAGCACCAAAATGGTATTTTTGGTTTGAATTCCATCATGAATTTGTCAGGATTTTAAAGCTGATACTTTGTTTCTTTAAAGGTAACAGAGCAAAGCTTACTGCGATTATTAGACGCCAAGTACGCTACAAATAATACACAAGTCACTCATAAACAGACCACAGCATATCAGATGTTGATAATAGAAGCCATATAAGTATTGATTATAAACTAGAATTTTTAACTAACAGTTATATTGTTGTCCGCACACCTGACAGCCTGTGGAGCTTTTGCTGTGCAGTGTGCACAAACATCACAAAATCGAAATGAATCGAACTATAGTTCCGGGTTGATGACGCAAGACGCGCACGACCGAAGTAGCACGTCCGACTCAAACAGAATCGAATGTGCTGGTTCAATCGTCGAAGTTTGCCGAGGATTCCCGAGGTCTCAAGAAGAACCAAATGAGCCGGGTAAACGAACTGTCGAAGTTTGCCGAAGAATCTGATGAATGAGTTGACGATACTGTGAAAGCCTGAGGCACGTGCTGGAAATATGTTTATTTACATTAAACCCGCCAAAAAGTTTTCTGTCCAGAGATATAAATACATTTGAATGTTAAGTAATCTTATCCAAGTTGTTTACTAGTCAATATTGGTCAATCATATCCTCAAATCAATCTGTGAACACAAACTCCATTAACTTAAGTGAATGAAAGGCAATAGTCAGCAATATGCGTTCACACAAATAACTGTTTATTTGAATGTTTCAATATCCCTGGTGAAAAAAACAGCTAAAACCAGCCTAGGCTGGTTGGCTGGTTTTAGCTGGTCAACCAGCCTGGTTTTAGCTGGTCATAGCTGGAAGGCAGGCTGGTTTTAGAGGGGTTTTGGCCACTTTTCCAGCCTGGCCAGGCTGGTCAGGCTGGTCTTAGCTGGTCAGGCTGGGAAACCAGCTAAAACCAGCTACTTCCATCTTAAACCAGCTAAGACCAGCCAACCAGCCTAGGCTGGTATTAGCTGGTTTTTTCAGCAGGGATATGTTGACACAAATTACTATTTTTGAATGTTTCATTGCTACTACATGGCACTGGTTGATGACATTGTTTGATGACATCAGGAACCAATGAATTTGCTTTTTGAACCGGTTTTATGAACCGAACTGTCTGAAAAGAATTGGTTTGCGGAAATGAATCAGACTTTGCATCACTTGTAGACACAGCTTGTCTGCACTTTCACTTCACATGTCTCCTCATTTCCGACATTTCTCATGCTGCCACAACTAGATCCTGCTTTTAGCATTTGTGCCATCAACACAGGTGTTTTTTCACTAAAACTTTGATGCATATTTATTATATCAACATAACAAATGTGATCGCAAAACAAGCTGAAAAAAATGCACATTTTTAAGTCATAACGTGTAAATTTATATAACCCTGGTGCCCTGATTCATGTTTAGTAGTAAAGAGGAAGAGATAATCGGTTCACATGCTGTTTGAACGTCAGGCATGTTTGAATTTATTAATTTACAAAATTTGAAAGCTGAGACTTTGTTTTATACCAAAAGTAACCTGGTCTGTCTTGTCTGTTGGCGCATTTCAATGACCTGTTTGCTTCAAAATGTATTTCTCACTGCATGAGGACGTTGACAAGGGTCAATTGTGATTTTGTTTTACATATGTGGGATTTGCATATCTCACACTGTTTTATATTTTATAGATTCACTGATTTTATAAATAGTGGCCGATAAGTTTACTACTAAATTGTACTAAATAAAATAATAAATTGTAGGCATCACAACATAATGTACCATATGAAAACTGATATTTATTCTGAGATTTTTCTCAAGAACCTAAATTATTAGAGGTTATTATACGGATAGTAATTGACTAATACACTAAGTACCCCTACTTGACATCTCAATGTGTTTATTTTTCTCAATTGCAACTTTGTTTCTCATAATCACAACTTTATTTTCACAATGTGACTTTTATCTAATGTGACTATCTTTCAACTTCAATTTCACTTCTCATAACATCAGCTGTAACAAGAAATGAAGTTACAATTTGAGATAACCCTTCTCATTTTTTACTCTGAAGAGAAAACAGGCTTCCAAACACTGAAATAAAACTGAAAATGGAAATTCAATCATTGCTGGGGCAGAAATAATCTAGTTTATGATTCATCGAATAACTGCACAGCACTTGTATATGTCAATAAATCAGGAGCAGCATGTGTTTAATATCACTGGAGGAGTTAAACTAAAAACTAAACCAAGGTGATGCCATACTACTCATAAATGTTACACATAATTACTCATGACATTACTCATAAATGGCATTACAACTGCCAACAGAGAGATCATACTAGATTTACAGCCTGACATCTTTCAAAAAAGATTCTAATCCTACACAAGCAGCGTCTTTAGTGCCATAAAATGTGTCTTTAAAAAGAAAGCTGCTGGCTGAATGATTCCTTTTGTGCCAGGCAGTGAGCCAAGCTGACAAAGTACTGGATGAGATGTGTGTATTTGTAATTCCTTGTAAACCTTAGAGTGTGTAGTTTAAAAATTCATGCTGCGATCCTTGTTGCTGATGAGCGGTGTGTATGCATTATTGCATTTGGCCTCAGCACAGAACAGAATGTGTGTCTACTACTGAATAATGGCTGCGAGTCCACTATGACACTGAGACGCTAATGAGCACGTAGCTTCGGGCGTACTAAGAAACACTGTCTGCCACTGAGAAAGTCACACAAATCCCAGCAGTAAAACGAAACAGCTGCATCATATCAGAGCGTTTAGCAGAGCCCACAAGTGGAGGAGCATCTGTTAAACTGCGCTATTAGCAACTGCCTCTTACGGAGCTGTAGATCGATAAACCACAAGTACAACATTTAACAGGCAATATTTAAAAGGGTGTAGAGAGCGTGACCTGCCAAACTCACATCTTGAATGAAGAGCTCTCGACACACCCAAACGCTCCACCACTTTCCCTTTAGTGCACCTATCTGTGAAGTTCCCCGAGCGCAGACGCCTTGCCAACGTCAAAGAGGGGCTTGTCATTACCTCCCCTCATTCACATTTGTCCACTCAAACGTGGCAGAGGAAAAAAGGCACAGATGTTAATCTCTCTCTTATCCCCTCCTTTTTATTAAGGGAGATTAAAAAGAATAGAGTGCAATTTGGATGAAGGCCAAGGCAGACTAGATGTGCAAAGTATTTCTGGATTATTTCCACTTAGTACAGGCGGGGGCTGAAAGGACGGCTGTCTTGTTAGCTGGTGTGTCATTGAAGACTTCACAAGCCAGTTGGTCAACCGGAATCACAATAAACGGTGCTTGTGCCACGACAAAATTCCCATGGAGGTTGATTCGCACCAAATTTGCGCAGCTCGAGTTAAATATGATGATTTGAGCTGAAAAGTTGGGGTAACAACTTCTTCCGAGGGTTCGGTTGCTAGAGACCTCAGTCCCGCCTTTCATGTTTTCGGTTAAAAGAAGTAGAAGTGGAAGCGTACCGAAGCTAAAAAGGACTGCTTCTATTTGTTAATCTCTTTCTCTATCTTTTCATATGGCCAGACCTTCCTTTTTTGATTCCTTTCACCTCAAAAGAAAGAGAAAAAAGTTAGTCAGTCCCCTGTTCCTTTTGTTGTGCTCTTTCTTCTCCACACTCTTTATACTTTTATCCTAATCCCAACCATGCATGAGTGATCAGTTGTGTCCTGTTGTTTCACTGTTCTGCTAGTTTTCAATCGGTAGGGTTCCGTCTTTGTTCCCTTTCAGCGAGAAACACAGAGAAAGGTAAAGAGAGGGAAGGGTAATGAAACCTCCTCCACAGACTTACTCCTTTGTCTTCCTGATCAGGTTTATTTTGCTTTTTCTTTTAGAGATATAACTGACTGTAATTAGGAGAGATCGGCGCTGTGATGATGTGTTCTTTGCCAGCTCTTAGTCTTCGGAGAGCGCTCGAAATGCCTCATCAAAGCCGACTGATGAAGTCCAGCGGTCACAGAGCCGGAGCAGGTTTTGATGTATGAATTCGATATAAAGATCAGCAGATGTCAGGCCCTGTCCAAAGGCCGTACCTGACAGGTGAAGAATGCTCTCATCCAACATGAAGCAAACAGGCATGAGGACATCTAAAATTCTACCTGAAACATGAACAAGCTGCACCACGAGGGCCTGGGGGTTTGTTGGTAGCTGTTTGGATGTTTGGCTTCTGTTTTCCCAGCAGTCAAACGGGGGTTTTGATCCCTGGACACGCTGGGAATATATAGAAAGAACTGAATTCTAGCTATTTAATCAAAAACGGATGTATTGACATCCTCAAGCCATGGTGAGCACTATTGTAAAATATGTGGAAAAAACATGTGCTGTTTTTGCTGTGTGCATATAGATATCAATGACGTAACACTCTCTTTTGTTGCTGTTATTGTATTTATAAAAAAAAAAAAAAAATTACACATGTGACCCTGGACCACAAAACCAGTCTTAAGTCGCTGGGGTATATTTGTAGCAATAGCCAAAAATACATTGCATGGGTCAAAATTATTGATTTTTCTTTTATGCCAAAAATCATTAAGAAATTAAGTAAAGTTCATGTTCCATGAAGATTTTTTGTAAAATTCCTACTGTAAACATATCAAAATGTAATTTTTGGTTTGTAATATGCATTGTTAAGAACCTAATTTGGACAACTTTAAAGGTGATTTTCTCAGTCTTTTTGATTTTTTTGCATCCTCAGATTTCTGATTTCAAATAGATGTATCTCAGCCAAATATTGTCCTATCCTAACAAACCATACATCAATAGAAAGCTTATTTATTGAGCTTTCATGTATAAATGATGTATAAATCTCAGTTTTGTCAAATTTAACCTTATGACTGGTTTTGTGGTCCAGGGTCACATATTTGAATAGACCACTTTGGTATAGTAAACAATTCTTTTCTCTCTTTTTTTTGCATTAAATTTAGAAATTAAATTTAAAAATTACATTCTTGTAAGGAAAAATGTAAAATTGTATTATATTTTATTTTTATTATTAATATTATTTTAGAAATTAATATTTTAACAAAACTGAGTAATATTTTTAAAAATTTATCAAACTTAAAAACTCTGCAGCCTCTTATGACTGTATATCAAGTCTTTTAAAATATCAGATACACTGCAAAAAAAAAAAAAAAAAAAAAAACATCCATAAAACTGACAGTAAAAAAAAAAATGTCAGCTGTGGTTCCCAGAATTTTACCGTAAACATATGGTAGCAACAATTTATGTTTTACGGATTTAAATAAAGTTTTAATTTGATATTACGTGACAATTTTAAGCTAAATGTATGAATTAGCGTACTTAAATATTTCAAGTTAGGAGGAACTAAAATGTGTGAGTACAAAATAAAAATCTGCCAGTTCTGCTTACTTAAGCTTTAAATTTCTTAACATAAAAATTTTGATGTAACTGATTATCTAAATTTTGGGGAATTTTGCCAGCTTATTTGGTTTTACTGTGCAAGCAGCTTTTCCACAAGCTGAGAAGGAAAATACTAACATATGTGACCCTGGACCACAAAACCAGTCTTAAGTGTAAATTTGTCGAAATTGAGATTCTTACGTCATCTGAAAGCTGAGTAAATAAGCTTTCCATTGATATATTGTTTGTTAAAATAGGATAATGTACTCTGGGATACAACTATTTGAAAACCTGGAATCTGAGGGTGCAAAAAAATCTAAATATTGAGAAAATCGCCTTAAAAATTCTCCAAATGAAGTTCTTAGCAATGCATATTACTAATCAAAAATCAAGTTTTTATATATTTATGGTAGAAAATTTACAAAATATCTTCATGGAACATGATCTTTACTTAATATCCTAATGATTTTTGGCATAAAAGAAAAATCGATAATTTTGACCCATACAATGTATTTTTGGCTATTGCTACAAATATCCCAGTGCTACTTAAGACTGGTTTTGTTGTCCAGGGTCACATATATAGATGGTGCGCTGTGTCATTCACACAAATACTAAACTCCATCATGGTAACACACGACACTAACATAATGCAAATAAACATTAATTTAACACCATTACATGACATGACATTACATTACATTTTTCCACTTTAAATTATATACTCTTTTTCACTTAACTATTTTACCATAAAATTTACATGAAATCTCCATTACAGTTTTTGCACTGTATATAGTAAGGGAACTTACCTTAAACCAATTAATAGGTTTTTACTGTAGCATTTTTACAGTGTTTACCATTAAAATCTAATCTAATTAACAAAGTTAGTTCAGAACGTAAAATGTCATGTGGTACAACTCCCCCAAAAAATGTAAGATGTTTATAAATCATTCATTTGTGATGCTTGTTAAATACTTTTTAGCTTTAAAAATATATTTTAGCAAAAATAATTCAGATGTGTACGCTCATATGTTTAAGGTGTAAGGAAAATATCTTAATACTTAGTAACTGGACTACACTAATTATACTACTCTGCATTTTTATGTTCACTGACTGTAAACAAAATTTAAAAACTTGAGTTTTAAACTAGGTATTTCTAGTTTTTCTAAACACAATAAAGAAGTTTTCCTTTTCTTTAAAGTGAACGCATTATACAACATTGATCCATATACCTCTGAGTCGTTTGTGCTTCATTTATTTCTTCCCTATGCATGACTGTTATGAGATGCATAATAATTTGATTCTCTGCTTCTCCGCAGAGTAAAGGCTCTGGTCAGTGTGTCCTCTGTTCAAAGGGACAGTCATTGTTGCAGACTGATCCCTCCTCTCTGTGGTTGTCGGGCCTAATTAAAACTATTCTGGGGGCGTGGGGTGAGCCGAGGGGGAGGGGCCGGCCAGCACTCCACAGGAAATTATGATCGCAAATGTCTTCCTGTCGAGTCCTGCGCTTGGCACTATAAAGTGAGGCGAGCCGGCAGCACCTAAAAGGGCTGGAATCCGAGCAGACATCCACATCATCCCGGTCCATAGTCCAGCGGGGTCGCACACAAGTGGCCTTTGTGGCCGGCGAAAAACGGGATTAAGGAGGGGTCTTCAAGAGAATTGATTTTCTGTAGAGAACAATGAGCGGGTGAGAGGAGCTGGGGCCAGAGCTCTGAATCACACAGCCTCAGTGCCCCATGAAAGGCCAAAGCCGCACAACACTGAGATTAAAGCAATCAGGTTCTTTACCCCCGCTCTCCCCCCGCCCCTCGCCGCCACATTACACACTCGGCTCACAATAAGCAGAATAGGCCCAAAAGAAGAGGGATGAAATGGACTGTTTGCTTTTGCCTTCTCCTCCGGCCCTCCAAACGCCGCAAGGCTGCACTGAACGGGCTGACGGATTTTGTTAAAGCACCAGCGCACCGTAAATGTAGCATCAGTCCTTCTGGATGTGGCGGCAAAGAGGGCATGTCTTTTTTGGGAAGGGTGAAGATGACGTGGTGTAGTGATGGGATCAAGGGTTACACATGAAAGAGGCGGGCTGCGTGGGTGCAGCTGTGCGTACCATTGTGGTCAATAATTTGCATGCATTTACTCCAAGCCTGAAAACATTGAGCTGACTGCTTTGAGAACATAAGCAACCTTATTGTCATTAAATGTGCTATATTTTTCACAAAACTCATAATTGACTGTTAAAAGACCCAAAAATTAAAATTCTCTCCTCATTAACTCAGCCTAATGTCATTCCAAACCTGTACAAACAAAAAATATGCCAAATAATGATGTCTGCTGTTTTCGCCCGTACTATAAAGTCAACGGGACCCAAAACTTTCAAGCTGCAATAAGGATATAAAAGCAGTGTAAAATTAATACATGCATACACAAACTACATTAATATGGCAAAACTAACCTCAAGTGTCAACTAACATCAAACCTCATTGGTTCTCACATGCCATTTAAAAGTTTGGGATCAGTAAGATTTTGAATGTTTGAAGTTTCCATCGCTCATCAAGGCTGCATTTGTTTGATCAAAAATACAGAAAACTGTAATTTTGTGAAATATTATTGCAATTTTAAATAACAGTTGTATATTTGAATATACTTTAAAATATAATTTATTCCTGTGAAGCAAAGCTGAATTTTCAGCATCGTTACTCCAGTATGATACTCCACATGTTCCATCAGAAATCATTCTAATATGATGATTTATAATGCTTATTTATATAATGTGTGACCCTGGACCACAAAACCAGTCTTAAGTAACACCAAAAATACATTGTATGGGTCAAAATCATTGTTTTTTTATGCCAAAAATCATTAGGATATTAAGTAAAGATCATGTTCCATTAAGATATTTTGTAAATTTCCAACCATAAATATATCAAAAATTAATATTTGATTAGCAATATTGTTAAGAACTTCATTTTGACAACTTTAAAAGGCGATTTTCTCAATATTTCGTTTTTGTGCCCCCAGTTTCCAGATTTTCAAATAGTTGTATCTCAGCCCAGTGCTGTCATATCTTAACAAACAATTCATCAATGGTAAGCTTATCCATGCAGCTTTCAGAGATGATATATATCACTGTAAAACCCGACAAGTTACGGTAACTCAAACCGTTTGAGGAAACTGATTGCCTTAAACCATTTAAGTTTTAAAACCAATGAATATGAGTACTATAAACTCATATACATTGAGTTAAATTAACTTATTCTTTTTAACATTAGCTTAGGCAATTATTAGAGTAAACTCAACTTTAAAAATGTAAGTTTATTCCACTCAGTCAGTTTGAATTCAGGTAACAAATGTAACTAAGTCTTATCAACTATATATATATATATATATATATATATATATATATATATATATATATATATATATATATATATATATACACTGTATATATACACACACACACACACACACACACACACACACACATACACACATACACACATACACACATACACACATACACACATACACATCTAAAAAAAAATGTACCCTTATGGCTGTTTTTGTGGTCCAGGGTCACATATTTTTTGGGACCTGTGATAGTTTTTTAGGATTCTTTAATGAAATCTTGTGTTAGAATACACACTATTATTCAAAAGTTAGGGGTCAGTATGTTTTTTCTTTCTTTCTTTTTTTTTTTAAATAAATGATTACTTTCATTTTACTTCCATTGTCAGAAAAGATTTCTATTTTGAATGAATACTGCTCTTTTTAACTTTTTATTCATCAAAAAAAAAAAAAGCATCACAGGTTCCAAAAAAATATTAAGCAGCACAACAGTTTCAACACTGATAATAAATCAGCATATTAAATGATTTCTGAAGGATCATGTGACACTGAATACTGGAGTAATGGCTGATGAAAATTTAGCGCTGCGTCACAGAAATAAATTATATTTTAAAGTATATTAAAATAGGTACTGATTCTAAACTTTTGAACAGCAGTGTAGGTGTTGCCATATTGTATGTATTTGAATGAATAAAGGCCTAAATTCCAATCTTTTTTTCATCATACAAAATGATTGCGTCTCTTCAAAAGACTTCCATATAACTCTGTTGGTGTTTTCTATATGCATATCCTGTTTGAAAAAAATTAATCTCACTGACTTCATAAAAGCTAAAACACTCTTTAAACATCTTTTTCATTTTGAAGAAAGAAAACCATACAAGTCAGGAACAACATGAGGGTGATATTTCTCCTTTTAAGTGAGAAATACAAAAAAAAAGAAAAAAAATCAAAAGTGCTGCAGAGACAGATAAGGATGCTCTTTCTTTGACCAGGTACAGGGTTAAGTGTGGACTCTTCCAGAAAGGAGCTTCTCTCTCCAACCAGGGATCAGATTTGTAAGGTCGATGAGCACTAAGCCCCTCTGCCTGTCCAGAATGAGGGTTGCAATCTCCCTTTGTGGCTCACTGGGAAGTGTTGGTGCACTTGCCGGCCCCGTTCCATCATTAAACAGATTGCGAGCAGGCTGCTGAAGGCCACGGCCAGGACTGGAGGAGCGGCAGCCACTTCATTAGGGGTATTATGAGGGAAAAGGGCTTTTCTTCTGTCTCCCATAGTCCAGGACGCTCAGGTCTGTTAAATCGTATAATTCTCTTCTAGCGAGCCACAGCGAGAGCACTTTAGACGCATGACAACGCAGAGAAATTAATTATATTCATTTTCTGGAATACGCTCAGAATAAGAGGGAATTTGATATCGGCTGTCCTGTGTTTTTTTCTCTCCTCCTCTTCCCTTCTCTCTTGTCTTTTTCCAGCTGGCGCTTTGAAGTGTTCCTGTTTTTGTTCTGGGATGGCTGCGCATCCCACTGCTCCCCAAGCTTTGATATCTCCGGTGGGGTGAGGGGTTACCAGGCAGAGGTCTGGAGCTGGGATATCCTAACTTCTCTCTCCAAGAGGGCTGACCTCTGCACCCGAGGGGCGGTGCGAGTGATTCCAAAAGCACGGCTCCTTTTGATGTGCTCTCTTTCAGAGCACTTAATTAGCCAGTGGATGAACATTTAGCTTGAGCGAGCATATGTCCTTAAAGTCACTGACTGCCTTTTTGTTGTAAGTCAGAGTGTGGTAAGGGCCATTGAAACAATGAC
Organism: Garra rufa; assembly: GCF_049309525.1. Classification (NCBI taxonomy): domain Eukaryota; kingdom Metazoa; phylum Chordata; class Actinopteri; order Cypriniformes; family Cyprinidae; genus Garra; species Garra rufa. Next base: position 32,929,999 of record NC_133376.1, read on the forward strand.
GCCTTGGAACACTAACTTGTTTGGATTGAGAATTGACTAAACCCGCCTGTTTACAGAACAGCGCTGGCTGAAAAGAATGAAAACAGTGTTCTTTCAGAAGACGAATGCTCTCTTGACATTGTATTGCTTTATAGGGCTGGCTTAAAAGCAGCAGGTAGACTTTCAAATTGCCAAAGTGTTCATATTTTGATCACTTACATTTACATCACTCATGATGTCTAAAATATGGTCATCTTTGAGCATGAAGAAGATTCCTCTAACTTTTTTTCTGACAGTGATACATCCTCATATATTTACCATAAAGTTTAATCAGTTTTTGTCGTCTTCTTTCAGTAATCTTTAACACTTTTTATTAAATAAAAAAGTGAATTTGAATAAAATGACTAAAACACAAATCAAGTGAATTAAGGTATCTAAATATTAAAACATCCCAAAAAGACTATATTTAGGCAAAGATCTAAATCTAAACTCAAAAATAACAGAAATATAAAATGAACACTTAATTAAAAAAATAACATATTTAAAATAACATAATATTTAACATCAGTTGTTAACCGATATATAATATATTCATAATTAAAAAAAAAAAAAAAAGTAAGTCAAGTGTGTCCAAACTTTTGACTGGTAGTGTATATCATATGAAAACTGAATGGATGGACAAGCTTTCTATTGATGTATAGTTTGTTGGGACAGGACAATATTTAGCCGAGATACAACTAATTGAAAATCTGGAATCTGACATTGCTAAAAAAAATATATAAATAAATAACTGAGAAAATCACCTTTAAAGTTGTCCAAATTAAGTTCTTAGCAATGCATTTTACTAATAAAAAATTACGTTTTGATATATTTATGGTGGGAAATTTACTAAATATCTTAATGGAACATCTTTACTTAATATCCTAATGGCATAAAAGAAAAAGTGATCATTTTGACCCATACAACGTATTTTTGGCTATTGCTACAAAGATACCTGTGCTACTTAAGACAGGTTTTGTGGTCCAGGATCACAACTGTGTAATTCGCCATCCCGACAGACCAATTTTGGCTAAACCAATAGCGTGACTTTGGACTGGAGCTACTTGTCCAATCCAGGGAAGATATATGCAGTTTTGTTTGGTAAGGAAGGCTTGTGAGGCAAAAATGATACACTTCAGCTTTAAAGAATGAAGCGAAATAATACTACAACTACACAGAAGTAAATTTGTTCAGGAGATCCATATTAATAAGCACGACTTTATAAATAATAAATTAAAGTTAAAAATATTTTACTCTGTTTCAGTCTCCTGTAAAAGCTTCAACTGGACTTTCAGATCTCACTGTGTTGTAATTAAGACATGAAAGGAGTCTGCAATAATATCTCAGGAAAGTAGTACAATTACGAAGCTCTTATTACTGCAACCATTCAGCAGCCCCACAACGGGTGCTTCACCCTCTCAACATCTTCTCAATCTAGATAAACACTTAGCCAAAAAGCCTGAGATCTTCAAGTCCGCTTTGGAAACAGTTAACATCAATATATGACAATATGAATGTGATGAAGCCTGCAGCGAAAGGTAGAGCTTTTTTTAAGGATCCAATTTCCAGTTCCTCCTGCTCTCAATGCCCATAAAGTGGGTCGCTGCAGCCCAGGAGAAGCAGCCTCAGCTGGAACATGCTGGATTCATCAGGCCTGGAAAATCAATTCTTTATTGCAGCACTTTGTGGCTAATAATTTCCCTGTGTCTCAGTAGGAAAGAGCAAATAAAGCCTGTTTGTTTCATTTTGGAGGTCCAGTAAAACTCCCCCATGCTGCTGGTCAGACTGTGACTCCTCTCCACACCTAACTAATACAAACCTGATCGCCTACAGTACTGCAAAACACACGGACTGCCTGTGAACATACAATATACAAGCCCAATTATCCATAACGGAAGGCTGCATGAGTAATTATGGGGGGAAAAAAAAAATCTACTTGCATGTAAAGACTGATCATTTCCCTTAAGGTTTGAGGAAGAACAATAGACACTCATTAGGGAACAAAATCCTTTTGACATCACACCACAGGCATTCGGTTTGAATTTCACTAATATATGCCTTATGTCAGTAAAGCTTCCAGAAATTATCTAAACAGAATTCCTAAGCAAGAAAAAGAAAAAGAAAAATCACTGGACTTCAGACTCTGCTATGACAAACTAAAAGATGTGTTCCCAAAGCTAGATCCTTTTGTCTAACAAGCATAAAAAGATTTTAAGAGATTTACTTGCTGCCTCAGACTTAAACATCAAGGCTTAACCTATTTCTTTATGAATAAGGAGCTGCAGTATCACAGCAGAGCTCAAAGCAGAACCTGATGATTCAGACTTCCACTAGCCCTGGCATATGAGAGCCGGAGTCTTAATGACTTTGTTCCCATGCGTTTCAGTCATGCTTTGTGACATCTGATCAAACACAGTTGGCACACGCTCAGCGGCAGTTACTGTACATGGCCAGAGACCGAAAGACAGAGCGAGAACATGTTGTTCAGCAAGAGGGGGGATTTGAATGAAATGGACTGTGGAGTCTCTGAGATCAACCGCTGCTGGATGCTGCGAGCATGATGGACGGATCTGATAGCATTTTGTGGCCTAATGAGGTAGCAAATCAACTCCGGCGGGGAAAAGAAACGCCTAGCTCTTTTTTTACTCCTTTCAAAAACTATTTTCTGAGTCGAACAGAATGTCTTTTTCTATAAGCATTTCTCTCTCTGGTAAACAGTAAGGTTAATATAGGAGTGTGTGTGTGAATTTATATCTGCGTTTAGAGTGTGTGCGTGAATGTTGTTTTGCAGTCAGTTGACGTTTGCCATTTCACACAGATGATCTACAGACTGCCTACCTGTGGCTGGCCGATCGATTATCTCTGTGGGATTCTCCAACAATAGCCAAGACCGGCTTTCTGTTCTCCTCAGCTTGCATCACACTCTTTCATACCCCCTTAACTCCATTTCCAAATCCACTACTATAGACAGCATACCATGGACATGTTTATAGTGCTTCGGTTAGACCTGCGTATCACCAAACAGAGGCTGACTCAGATGCTTCTCAGTTCGTGCCACCCACAAAACACTTCAGTCATTTCGCACACAAATTATAGTTCTAGACTAAGAAAGTCTCAGAGTGTCAAAAACATTCAGAAGAGGCCTACATGATTTCGTATCACTTGTTTATGAGTGATATATTTGTTTGATCAATCAAACAACGGAACACAGGAGGTGTGATCCTGTTACAAGCAAGATTCCCTGTGAAAATGTCATAGCATAAGATCATTATGTTTGGCTGAAATCCAGATATTTAACATTTGGGCAATATAAGTAATTGTTTTCAAGTTATGGCTGATAATAAGATTATTGTTATTATATTACTGTGCATAAATAAAATAAATAAATAAATAAATAAAACAGTAAAAACTAAAAATCAATTTGATTCTTTTTTAAATCCTAGAAATTAGACCGTACAGTACAAAAATGTTCAAAAATTCACTTTGAGGTTTAAGGGTTACATTTTACCTGGTCATTTTTTGAGTGCATTTTTAATGTTTTTTACTTTAATTGAGAGATCAATTTAACTAAATGTTAGATGATGGATAAGGTCACCTGAATGTAAAAGTAAAATAAGCATGCATAGTTAAATATTAAACTATATGGATTAATAAATAAATAAATAAAAAATTCTAATAATATCATGTAATGTATTCCTAATAATAACATAAAATTAAGGACTGTGACATGAAGTGTCTTTTTGTAATATTCTAAGGGGGTTTATTTTGTAATAATAATAATAATAAATGCCTGTACATTATCACAGCAACATATCAAACAAATGAATACATGCTCATGTAATACTAATTTCATGTTAAAATGATTTGATTCTGTGAGAAGACAGACACAGAACTGACACAGAGTAGGAGACTGACTGCCAGAAACTAGTGTTGGGCGATATGCTCCATAGTCAAATCGTCCTAGATCGCCGATACACAATATCACTGTGATAATTTATTTAATTATTTACTTACTTAGTTTCCTTGCACGCCGAGTCATAAATTTTCACGGGTAAAAAAAAAATAAAAAATAAAAAAATTCCAATCTCACGTTGTCAGTCACGTTTACAAACTGCCTCCATAACTTTCATCCGTCATAAAAAAATTCAGATTGGGTTACATTTTCAGAATTTTCGCACCCGTAGCTAGCATTTTGAGAGGTGTTTTGACAATTCAGAGCCAACGTTGCATTCACACCATTCTGTGCATGACAAATTTTGACAAATACAAAAAAATACATACAAAAATGTCATACTCATTTCCTTATTCAAACAGCAGCTAGCGAAATTAAGTGAAGAACAATTACATTATCAAAGTACATCATCACTGACTTCAGTCTAGCACAAGTTTATACACTTTAAAAACATAATCAGTGAAGCTATTTCTAATACTTACATCACATGTACATCTGAACTTTGTTGTTTATGATGAGAGAATTCGCGAGAGACTAGAATTCAGTCAGCGAGCCTGTGCACTCAACAAAACTCCGGTGTTTTAGCAATGACTGATCTGAACGCGTCTGATTGACCATTACATTCATAAGATCAACAGAATCGTGTGTGATTGGTTATAATGTGCAATAATGTAAAAAAAAAAATGTGGTGGGACAAATAAGCCCTAATATTAATTAGATAATAATACTAGCCTAATATTAATAATAATGGAACCTTTCACACAGCAATCCTGGTAATTTGCAGTAAAATTACCAGTATAATGCAGAAATATGCTGTTCACACAGACAATGGCGTTCTGGCTTTTTGAAGGTAAGAGACTTTTCACACATCAACATCAAAATGTCAGTAAATTCTGTAATGTCAGCAGAAGTGCTTTAGTTTCACTATCTGTCCAATTTGACAACAAAGTATGAGTGACAGGCATAAGGGGATCATTTAACAGAACGTGTTTTTGCTCGTATAAACCCGAGATGCGCAAAATAGTATCCAACTGCAGAGCCGCAGTACTGAAAAATGGAAAAGAAGGCTGGGTCTCGAGTGCAACACTTTGAAAAAGCTGCAAGACGAGACACAATGGTCAAAGATGTCCATCTAGCGCACATTAACATAGAAAAACTCATTTAAAAAAGCAGTAGAGTAATCTCTATAAGAATGCTATGATTGGCTAATTTGGACCAAAGCAGACTTCATTTATCAGGGCGTTCTGTGTGCTCATACCAATAATCTTCATTCCACGTTCACACACAGCATTCTGGCAATTTACTGGTAATGTTACAACTTCCCTTACTGGTAAATTGCCGGAACAAATTTTCCGGTATTTTTGTAAAGGTCCTGTTCACACATGATCTCTTGACTGTATGTGTGAAAGAAGCTAAAGTGCAAATAGCCTGCCTTGATGGCAGAGGTTATTTACACTATGTGACTGGGCTAGTCAACACTACAAAAGATGAGTGTCAAACGTCAACTCCAGCGGTCTTTTTAATGTGATCGACCCGAGTTCGAATCCACCTTTTGCCAACCTTTTCCCCCCCTTTTCAAATCTCATATCACATCAGAAATACATTTATTTTCAAGAAAAATTAAGGAAAAAATCAAAAAGTTTCAAATAAAGTATCGGGTAGGGTTAGGGTAGATGTAGGAAGAGCTTTATTGTCCCAATAAGGTGGCACCTATTTATTAATTTGAATTAAAATGATTTTACACAATACGTTATTATTGCATGCTGTTTTATAATGTACTACAATACTGGGGTGTAGATAATTGCCAAAATGTGCAATAAGTAGTATAAATAGCAGAAAATACTGCTACTTTTAATATCATACTGCATGCCATTTATATCCATACTGAAAGCAACAACAGACAGCCCTGCTGAAAAACCAGTCTAGGCTGGTTTTAGCTGGTCAACCACATTGGTTTTAGCTGGTCATAGCTTGTCAGGCTGGGAGATCACCAGCTAAAACCAGCCTGGCAAGGCTGGGAGACCAGTTAAAACCAGCTACTTCCAGCTAAGACCAGCCAACCAGCCTAGGCTGGTTTTTAAAGTTTTTTTTTCAGCAGGAGTTTACCTCAGATCTTGAAAATAAATTAAAGCTAACACATACATTAAAACTGTGAACCAACCATAACAAATATTCCATAACAAATAATAATAATAATGTTAAAAGGTTTTATATTTATGAATTTGATTAGAAAATTGTCCATTTAGTTGGGACTCGGGAGTGCAGTGCGCTATTTGAGTGTGTGATATTTGAGTGATTCTGTCACATCACATGGTTGTTTGGCGTCTAGTGTGGACAGACAAATTGCTTGTCGCTGGAATCTTATGTTTAGTTAGGACACGGTGTTAGTTTAAGTAGCATATTGCTTAAAAATACAACTATTTTCACTTAGTGTAAATAGAATCCATTGCTGTTTGCACTTAGCCACTGCCTAATAATAATAATAATAATAATAATAATAATAATCCTCTTAATATCGTCAAAGCCATCAGCCACAGGCAATATCTCTGACTATCATCTATACACGATACCATCCTCTACTGGCACAACCCAACCAGAAACAACGGTCAAGTATACAGCTACAGCTGACATTGACTGAAAATGCAGGTACAGTACATACCAACACAGAGAGTTGCATGGTAATCTAGACCATCTCTACGTGGAGCTTTAGCTTTATTTAAGACTTCGTATCTGCAGTGAACCACCAGTTCTACACTTCCTACTACTCTGTTCCCCGAGTGGTGATAAACACTCAACATATGGGAAATTACTGTTGGGTAATAAAAGGTTGTTGGCTTTTGCTGACATGTAATAAATTAGGCCGTTTGCATAGGAGAGCTACAACAGGGGCTCCTAAGAAACACCTATGTGGTACTTTTCTTCATGTACACTGTCTTTTTTTTTACATTAACTCTGTTATATCTCTCGTAGTTGGTGGTAACACAGTGGGGTACATACACACAAATTACACACATAAAACTCCTGAAGCCTGGAAAATATTTTAATAGTTTCCGTCCCCCGCCATAACAGCCGAACGTGCCACACTGGTGAACTCTGCGAGTATTACTGGCGCAATTAAATGCGAAATGCTGTGAGGACCAGGAGGGAAAAGATGTCCAAAATGGCAGTAAACAAGGGAAATGACACTTGACAAGTTGTAATTTATCGACGTTGTTTGAAAGGAAAAAGACTCACTGTTTTACAGAGAGAAAAGAGAGGCATGGGGAAGCCGGCGTTAAAGAAAACCATTCATAGAACGCAAATGCATCAAAAGCAACCCAGAGCGGAGAGAAAAGAAGGAAAGAAAAAAGAGAAGGGGAGAGAGAGATAAAGAGACAGGGGGAGAGAGAAAACAGCAAGACTTCAAAGTCCATATGCAATAAGCAGTGCACACAGAGAGCAGTGCACATGATAGGACAGAGAGCAAGAAGAGCCCCCTGGAAGCTTGTGGGGGCCTCTCCTCATATCATCTCATCTCACAGAACACCAGATTTCAATCAGCAGCCTGCTGAAGAGCGACCATTACACAGAATGAGGAAGAGAGAGCGCAAGCACTCATAAATATAGTTACCAACACCACCCGGCCCCAAAAATAAAATGAGCCCCAAACTGTGCTTGCATTAAAAAAAAAAAAAAAAAAAGCAACAAGTAAAAACAACGCTTTCTTTACAAATACATAAAATGCTTTATTCTGCATCGATAGCACTGTAGTCGCTGGAAATGTAATTGCATGTCACGTTCCATGATAACAGGTACAAACAACTTGAGCGAATCTAGATAATAAGTCCAATTAGGTATTATCTTGGCTGGGAGTGAGAGGAGCTGCTCTGATAATGGTGTTATCGCTCCATCTCTACACATGTCCATTACACCTCTGCATCTTGGTGCTATTAAAAGTGGCAGATTGATAGCCATTCAGCCAGTAAAATAACTCGGAATAGAATGTAAATTGTTCCAACAAAATGCACTGTCACCAATTTCAGCTAAAAGAAAATAAATAAATAAATAAGTATGAATAATAACAAGTGCACCGCTTCAATTTGTGCCTGGCAGATGGGTAATGGAATGATTATGGGTTTTGTGTGATAAACTGGACATGTGTGAGTGTGTGTGTGTGTGTGTGTGTGTGTGTGTGTGTGTGTGTGTGTGTGTGTGTGTGTGTGTGTGTGTGTGTGTGTCTGCGAGCAAACGTGTGTCTTCTGTCCATTATCAAGCAGTGATATTGTTACACAAATAGAATGTGCTTTTTTGGACTATTTACCAAAGAAGTGGCAAGCTGTATGAGTTTTTTCTCCAGCGTAATGGTGAAATGATAGGTATCAAGTAGATAGTGAGAGGCTAATATAAAATAAAATGAGCCTGGAAAGCTCACAAAAGCCTGTAACTTGTAATCATTGAGCAGCTAGTATTTTATCTGCAAGCTGCTTATCTGCCTTCATGGCTTTTGACACAAGACAAAACTGTGAAACAATTGTGTTTTGCGATTAAAATGATTATACTTTGCGACAGTTTTTTCAGATGCACGGAAATCTTCTGGGGATTTGAGCGTAAAGTTTCAATTTATCCTTGGGGAAAAACAAAAAAAGCTGAAAAAACTGTTTTCCGAGCCTTGTTTGCAAGGCATGACACTCTCAGCGCAAATGAGGAGAGCGAATGCGCTACATTAGAGGTGGGGAAAAAATATTCCAATTCCAGCCCAAAGTGTCTTTATTTTGACTCAAATGTGAAATATGCCGTTGCCATGGTGACATGGTGCAGGCTGCAGCCCTCTCCCCAGCTGTTGGGAGGTTTTGTCTGTGTGTGCGTGTGTGTTTGTGCAAGCCCAAGCGCGCACATTGAAGCCCCGCTCTCGTGCTGTGTTCCCCTTTCAGCCGCCAGAATAGAGTCTCAACTAATCCGTGAAAGTTGCGGTGCTCTGAACCGCCAGCCAAGCCTTTTCCCACTGAATTGAGGGCCGGGGGTCTGCAGTGGGCTTTACACTTGATTGGTCTTCGCCATGGCAAGACTCCCCTCCCTGCTGGGTGTGGGCCCGTCCCCCTCGCTGTGCTGCTCGGGTCTAGGCTAATCGGCTTCTCCCCGCCGTAATTACCCACACCCGGCCTGGGCATGCTGAAGCCACCAGTCGTCTTTCTGTCTCTTTCTTCATCCCGGTCCCTCACCAGTGCTGGCACCGGTGCCAATGCCGGCTCAAATCTGTGGCACCGGGTGCTGGGCAAGGGGACGGTGAGCAAGCGAAAAGGTGGCTTTAACTACATGCACAATCCCAGGATGATGGGTTTATTTGGCACAACTAATCAGGTAATAGTTTGTCTCATAAAGGTGAAAGAAACTCAATTCGGATGACAATCACAGGGCGACTCTAGTATCCACACATGTAATGCATGTCAGACACAGATGTTGAGCATCTCTGCTAGCACACTTTTGGCACAGCCGTAGTGAAAAACGCAAACACTGTGACTGAGAATATTCTTTGTGCCCCAGATTTACAGCAAGATCAAACAGCTCCTCAGAGAAAGTCTTCATTTCCATTCAGCTGGAAAATAAGTGAGCCATATCAATATTGAGGTGGCCCTCTTAAGATGTTCTGTCACATTTCCAGAGCTCTATAAAAGCAAAGGAGAAGACAGTTCACAAAGATTACAGAGCAGTGCAGAAGATCTAGAGCGTTTTGTGGGGAGTGAGGCACACCAGAAGACATGGAGTGTTTATTGGACCCCCGTTTGCTGCTAACATCTTATTATGGAGATTTTTTGTCCCTCCAAATCAGTCAGCAGTCACTCTCAAAAATCCTAAGACCCTCGCTCAGTCAGAGCAAATCAAAAGATAACTCGCATTTCAAAATACGGAAGGGGAAAAAAAAGAGCAAGAAGAAAGGACAGCAGAGAAAAGAAGAGAGCCAGAAGGGGGCATACTGCTCTCTCTTTACATAGCCGAATAAGGCGTTTTAAAGCATGGCATGTGTGTATCCTTCCTTCTATCGTCTTGCACTACCTACATTTTTCTCTTTCAAAAAAAAAAAGCAGCCATTGTTATTTATAGGTTTATTTCTCAGGGCGAATTTCATTTTCATTTTCAAAATGCACATCATAAACGAACCCTTACAGAAAATCTGTACTTAATGGTCCATTCATTGGAGGGGCAAAATGAAAGGTCTGGAATCTGGCTTCTAGGAAGTATCGAGACCCCCTTGAAGCTGGAATGAAAAGTGTAAGTTTAGCCTCTCAGCTGTGTGTCTCAATCCATAATCCTGCCCCAAAAACCCCAGCGGAGAGCAGCCTGACACTCCCATGGCGTTCCTGACCAGTGAAGGCCTGGCCTGTGCAGATTTATGGAGTTCAGCTCCGTGCCTTACCCTTACTCTCCTAGTTGGGCTGAGACTTTAAGTCAGGCTGCTAGAAGTTGCAGAAGATTGAGAAGAAAATAGATCTGGCCGTTACAAACTCCAAGCTGCACAACATAAACCATCAATCATATCGGAGGTGTATAAAGAAAATGAACAAGGTGAGTGTTTATGTACATGTCATTGTGCACTACGCTGTTTTATTAAGTGTTCTTGCGGTCACATAAATCTTTTATAGACGTAACCAGGTTGTGATTGATAGATCAGGTAATTTGAGTGGGTGTGTACATGCATGTACTGCCTAATTGTGAGTTGATGTTGTTTGCACTCCGCCGAGGCCGAAGATGCTTTTGCAGTACCATGGCTAAATTAAAAACACTAAGTTCAAATATATAAACACATCTGTGTTTAAAAATATTCACAGCTTAGCTTGAAAGAAGTGTTTCTTGAGGGGGATTACATTACTCACCCTATTCCAGGGTGATCATGAGTTGCAGATGATGGATTTTCGTGTTGCTGCGTTGGCAGAAAACAGTTGGTCATATGGATCTTGCGTTCTTCTTACAAAATACTTACAAAACTTCAGCACTGACCCGGCCTGTCAAGAAAGAATTAAAAATGTATCGATTCCGTTAAAATATTCCTGAGATGTGGAGATGTTAAAAAGGCTATGTGATTTGGGAGATCTATTATTAATTAAGAACATTATACATCTTCAAAGAGTTCTAAAGCCTTTAATTGCAAAAAGTATCAAATTAAGTTAAATCACTCTTTCAGGGTATTTAAAACGGCAAACACACACAGAATTCCTTAGCTGTTTGCCATCTTCAGATTGCATTAAATTAAGTATGTACCTGATTGAAAGGCCTAATTAAGCAAAGAAAGATTATATCAACATTTGATTAATACAGTGCGACTTGCTAGTCATTCTCTTTACCTTTCTCATCCAAACTAGATTTTCTCTTCTGGCTGACTTTGTCAATTCAGGATAGAGTCACCTCTGGACAACAAGCTCAGTGTGAGAGCGAGCGCAAGTGTGTGTGTGTGGACATGGTGGGTGGGGGAGCAGGTGTGAGATTGGCTCTTCAATGAGCCTCATCTTGTCCCATGTTGGGCGCTTTGGTGCATTTGGGTGTATGTGTGTGCGTGAAAAAGAAAGAAAAGAAGGGAGGCATGTGGCGTAGCTATTACTCAATAGTGTCTGGAACATTCGATGAGAATCATAAGCACTACCTAAAAATGTGCATTTTCTGTCAGGGCCGGACAAAACGAGCACGTGTGACACGGGCGTTTGCCGTGGCATCGTAAATGTTGTATAAAATGAGGGTTTAGGTGTCATACAATGAGAATGGAGGCACATTCAGAAAGCGCCAGACAAAATGGCTGCCTCTTTGTGCGGTAGTGAGCGAGAGCTGTAAGTGATATGATATTTGTAGTAACGCAGCGCAAATCGCATTTCGCATCGCATGAGTAATCGCGCACAGATATGAATAGATTGTGTTTTTCTACATAATGACATGAAGATCTATCATTTCTTTCTTGATTTATCCACAGCCAGGATGTTATTTCCCGCAGACACACACACCCACATACCCCACCCACAGTTTGGGTACCTTGTTTTGTTGAGAGAGAGAAAAAAAAATTGGTGATGTAACACTCCTCCGTATTAACTTGCCCCATTTTAAAACTAAAACTTTGGCCGTTTTGTGAAATAATACAGCATCTTAACGCAACTCCATTTTATGTTTATGCAACCATTTCCTTTTCTCACCCGCTTCTAAAGAGATCCATATGAATTTTGCTTCTCCACCTTTGTGGGGATAAATCGCACCAAAGGGGGATGAAAATATGAGAGTTGATTTAAACCATAAACATATGCCGTTGCATCACTCCTCAGAAGCACTGACAATATGGAGCTTGTCTTTAAGGCTAGAGGGACATTGTGGACTAAATCAATCTAAAGTACTTATCATTAAGAACTATTAGTTTGTAAAATATGACAGCACTGTATCTCTCTGACTTTTTTTCCCTTTAAAGTTTTTATAAAATAAAAGGAAAAGCCTTTTTATCCCATCCCCTCCCTCTCTCCTTTTCTCTCTGTATGTAAGGTTAACATTGGGATCATGTGAGAGCTTTTTTTCGTAATTTGGAACAAGAAGAAAGGGAAAGGTAACTTTCTCTTCTCCACTTTCCAAATCTCCCAGGTCCAAAGAGCTTGACTGGAGAAATGGGAACAGCAGCACAGTACAAACTCAGTTTGCTTTTGGACTTTTTCATGAGCGGACAGAGAAGGTACCCAATCCAAACACTACAAACAGCATGTGGACTTAATATGGAAGTGTAGTTCTCGCATTCTTTCATTCTATTCCATTCAATGTGTACTTAAAAAAAGCATTTTATTCAGTTTACAGGACCTTCTGAGTGATTTAATCAGTCTGCATAAAACCACATAAATATCTTGTCAAATGACCCAACTATTTAAATAGATTTTTATAAACTATTTCATAAATGGAGCTGATTTCTAAAAGGTTCACAAGCTCCCAGCATGCACTGCAGCAACATGCGGTTTATTGGATTGTTGTTTGCTGACTTTATGCTGTTGTTGTTTTTGTCATTGCTGTTGTTTCAGAGAGCATTTTTACTTAACGCTTGTCAAATGTTGTTATTGGGGTTAGTCTTAAGTTTTGAGGTCTACAAGTGTCTATATAAAAATATATATGCATATAATATTTTTTGTTTTGCGAAATGTTCTCTTAGAAAACAAATATACTACAGTTCACTTTAGATAAGTAAAAATGAAGTAAATGAAACTGCGTTGTCAATAATTTGTTGAAATCTTATATTGCCCTTTATTTATGGACTATGGATAAAGTAACATTACTCTAATTTTTTTCCCAAAAACTTTTTTTGTAGTGTACAACATCTACATAGATATATTCACTGTATTTCATAAAGAAATAAATATGATTCATTATATATAAATGCACACATACTAAGTTAAATAATTATAAATGCACAAACACACTTTGTACTTTTAGCAGATGAGAGTTTAACATATCGCTAAATAGTGCAAATCGATGCAGATGAACAGATGACTGTAAATAAAAGAGATGGAGTTTGAGTGGCACTCAGTGAAGAAGTGTAAAATGAGCTGATGACAGAGTCTGATGTCCCCAACACTGAGGAACATGTGAAAAACAGATGGTGCGCTTTCATTCAGCATTCTCCTAGTATTTCCCTTTCTCACACAGAGGAACCATCTGAATAAGAGAGCAGTTTTGATCAGGCCTGCGCCTCTGTCGATTCCCTCCTATCATTAAGTATGATTCGTTTATGACTCGGTATAAACCATTCATGACCACTCTCCTTGAAGAAGTAAAAAGCCTCACTGGAAATGAAAGAAAGTTTTGCCAATTAGATTCTGCCATGAAATACCTAATGAACCGAGCCAGCGTTTGATGCTGCGGGTAAACTTTACCAACAAGACAAACAATACAAGAAATGAGACAAAGTCTTCTAAAACAGATGGAGAAATCAAAAATGCGAAATAAGCTGAGAATGCATTAACAGCTTTTTTGTTGACTTTCAAAAAAGAAAAAATCTAATAAACAATCATTGTTTAATTAACACCCTTTTATCCAACTATAGTTTCAACTGTCTGTAATACAAACTTTCCACTAATTAAAAATTGGAAAACATGCAAGGCATGCAGTGTAAAACTTTTCCAATATTAGAATTACTAATAATCAAATGTAAAAAATATAACATTAAAATATTGAACAACATGAAACCGTTTAAATAATTATGTTGAAAAGTAAATAGATTTGTGTTGATTTATTAGGATTTATTTGATTAATTTAGTGGGGAACGGAGTGTGTGTTATGCGGTTTACAATCTCTTTCCCCCCCCCCCCCCCCCCAAAAAAGGCAAGTTGTGTTTTTTTCACATTATAATGCAATTTATTGCCGTTTATAATTGTATTTGTATGCAGTGGTCTTTTAAATATAATTTTCTTTGAAACTTTTAAATACTTGACAACATTCAACAATTTACAGATTATTTATTTTATGTTTTTCCTCAATAGCCGCTTAACTTTTTTGTAGCAATTTCCCATAGATGAATATTAAAATAATGGTGTATTATATAATGAGAAAAATAAGACAACATGAACATTAACATTATCCGAAAAAGATCCGATAAATCTTGCTGTAAATTAACACTGATTTGAATCAATTAAAATCATTATTAGATGATTATTTTAAAAACATTTTTACGACCTCATCTGCAATGTAATTAACACACCCTCAAATAACGACATATACAGTAAATTAATACACTCTCTTTGAATATGATTTTTTTTTGTTTTAAAAACCTTCCTTATTTATAGACAAAACCAAATAAATGTTACAATGCCATTGCGACTCCATAAATGTGCACACCGTGTATCTTGTAAATTAATGTGCAGTGCATTTGTGTATTTCATTATATCAGATAATTTATAATATAATAAAACATGGTAAATTATGTTTTGTGTTTTTTCTATTTTAAAAAAAAAAGCATTCGTTCATTTTAAAAACAAAAGCTAATATATTTTAGGTATTTAACAAATATATCATGTTAACTGACTTTCATAAAATCAATCATTACAAATATGAGCTTTAACGGCTTAAAAATGACAAAACTGCTCACAGTTCAATACATAATCATTTGATGCAATTGTGTGCAACTTTTTTGTTTGAATATGACTTAAGAAAACAAGATATCAATTTTAAAAAAGCTAGAGATTAAAAGTATTATGCCTTTCAATAAAAAATGTTTTATATCACTGAAAAACAAAAAAACTTTGCTGTATTTGTTAAAATTATACTGTACTAATTCAAACACAAAATTTAAGAGAAAAAATATGAATATAACTTTTACTTCCCTCTATGAAAACGTACATATACTTGCATACTAAAAACTAAAGAAACATTAAATAAAACACACGCAAAACAACAATTAAACAGTCAACAACTTTGATGAATGTTTCCAATTTTTTTAGCACGCGTCACTAATAGTCAAAGGCAAAGTGTGTTGGCAACACCACAGACTACTCAGCCATCTTAACTATATTACCATATTTCCTCACAGCAGATGCTATGATTTATCTGTTAGATTTGTCAAAAACGCATCTCCCATGGTTCACTGTTGTCAAGCACTTTGTGTTTAGCAGGTGACAAGTCTGAGTGTAAACTGGCTGAGGGGAAGATGTTAAAGCCCCCTATCAGGAAGTGGCATGAGGACCACTGACATGCAGGTTTATGGCTCTACACTAATGAGACGTGCTTTCAGAAAACATGTCCAAGCCACGTGTAAAACAATCAAGGACAATAGCAAACGAGGACAAGGCCTGACGTCAGAGGAAAAAAGCAACTGGTGATGTATGTTTGGGGAAATTACATTTAAGGGCAACAAAAGTGGGTTATATTATTTCTACGTTTTTTTCTACGACTACTAAATTTGCTCACATCCCCTGAGTCGGGCCTGTGATCTGCCTTTGCAGAAAAGCAGGTCACATTATACAACCAGGAAGTGGCCTGCCAATGTCCTGCAGCTTGTTTATGGAGACATCTTGTTACCAGGGTGATAGGGTCCTGTCTGGGAGCGTCTTCATTAGTGGTCACACATGGTGGGCACAGGCATTCTGTTCATTCACCTCATGCTACTAGAAGCCGTGGCCAGGACCCCTAAAGCCACCCGTTCACCTAACACCTCCAGCCTGCCCGAAGCTGACAGCCTCCCACCAAAACCACTACCCTCGTCTGCGGACACAGCTTTAATTGGGAGCGACATGGACAAACTCAAAACCGGCTGGAAAAAAAAACGCAGGCAAACTTACAGGATTTACTTACAGGAAAGGAGATTCCTATCTAAAGTCTGAACATTCCTGAAGAAATTCTTTAATTTTCCACAAACGGCGAAGCAAGAGATGCTTGCATGAACACATTTGGATTACGAATGGCATGATTTGAGGACAAATCATGAATTTTTATTTAGAAAAATTACAGGGAAGACTGACCGCAGTCCATTTAGTTAAATAACAGAATACGGGATGATCACATTTTTCAACATGCTGAGACCGGCCATTCTGATTACCTTTTAATCTGAGGGCTGAATTCCAAATGTGCCCAAGTTTCCTCCGGGGGGAGCAGCAGGAGGCGCTGTAAAGCAGTTAGCCTTTTGATAATGAAGTGCCAGCAAAAACAAACATGGCTGATGAGGGGGGAAGGGTTAGCACTACCTTACAGTGGCTCGGCACGTTAATGCAAGATTAACATTGAATGAGCGTTGGGAGCCCGTACCACTGATATCAAATAGATACGGCCCCTACCCACCATGCCCGACAACAAAGAAGAGTCAGCTATGACCTCTGCTCACACCGCAAAGTCACGAGCGACGGCTTCATTACGCGCAATGCCGGGGGAAGCCGCCATTACCGTGTAGTGTGAAGCACAATGCAAAGTGCCACATCAAGGTGTTTTCGGTAGAGGTGTGAAAGCACATCCATAATAAGAAGGTTGTTTTGGGTTATTATCACTTTCCCTCATTGTGAATGTGGCGGCCTAAATACAGCATTCACTGCAGAGAGAGTTTGGGGATGTTCCTGTTAATGCCGTATTCTTTTTAACTTTGCATGTTTAATATTTTCCAGAGAAAATATCTGTACTGTGGGTCTCTTGAGCATAATGAGGCATGCCGTTTTAGGTCACTTCTGTCTCCCTTTTATTCTATTATTTGTATGGGAGACTTCTGATATTCTTAAAAAGAAGTTGACTTTGAATGTTTTTGTCTGCTCGTTGTATAATAAACTTTGAAACAGGACTTTACGTAACAAGCACTGTGACTTGCAGATTATCTAGATGTTCATAATAACATGCAAAAACTGCTGTTAAAAAGTTTATTCTCACAATTAAGAATCAGAGTACAAAATAAGTGAATAAGAGGGACAGCTTTCCTTTAGCACATCAGTGTGCTGCTATATTATATGTTTGTGTGTGACCCTGGACCACGAAACCAGTCATACTGGCCAATTTTTTGAAATTGAGATCATTGATGTATGGTTTGTTAGGATAGGGCAATATTTGGCCAAGATACAACTATTTTAAAAATCTGGAATCTGAGGATGCAAAAAAATCTAAATATTGAGAAAATGTGTCTCTTTGAAGTTGTCCAGATGAAGTTCTTGTGCAATGCACATTAAGCATTTATATAAGGTAGGAAATTCACAAAATATCTTCATAGAACATGATCTTTACTTAATATCCTAATGATTTTTGGCATTAAAGAAAAATCGATAATTCTCACCCATACAATGTATTTTTGGCCTTTGCTACAAATATATCCGTGCTACTTAAGACTGGTTTTGTGGTCCAGGGTCACGTATATATACAGTAAACGAGACACAAACAACAGATGGGTAAATAGAATGAAATTCTGCTCTATGCAGTGAGGAAAAACGCAACGGCTAGTTTCAATTTTGTGCTTCATTAGTATTACACACTGCATCTCACCTACGCTTAGACAGCTGTAATTTATGCTGTAAAAATAAGCAGTGAATATGCCATTCACTATTTCCCACCGAAACGAAAAAGAGTATAATTGACGGACAGAAAACACACACACAGTTGTTCCAGTAATGTCTAAGAGTTGCACCCTGAAATGAAAATTATGTACAGGGAAAAAAAATACAAAAAAAATACATAAAGTCTATCTATTTGCCAAACCATTTTACCCGTGGGCTGCTTTAAACAACAAATGATTGTAAATTATACAGCTTTTGTTACGTCATGCAAAATATCGTTTACAGAGACATTTTGTGGTGTAGACCAGCCAAACTAACCACTTCTAGCCAGAAGTGAAAAAGTCTGTGAAGCTGTTAAGGGCTGTTAATGTGGGTCGGCCTATGTTCCTGTTCTATTGAGGTTAAACATTAAATCATTGCTGTTTTTAATGATAATTTCTTAATGTGAGGTTAATTAAATCGCACTAAAAAGTGTGGCCGGGCGGGGAATAGCACGACAGAACAAGAGGTTTAGGTGAGCCCCGGAGGGTGCGTTTATTGACAATAGTGCAGAAGTGAAGGAGATAATACGGGGAAAGGGCGATGTGGCGTCTTCGGTGCTCGGTGTCTCGTGAACCCTTTGTCCCTTCGTGCTCTTTGGTGACTGTGGCCAGTGAGGGGTGAGTGCAGGAGCGTGCGGTCACCCCGAGTGAAAGCGGTCCAGGCTGGGTGCGGCCCAATCGTCACGGCGAGTCTGTGGAAGGAACGATAGAGAGAGACGGTAAGCGTTTCAGCTCTTTGGAGAAGCTTCTCACCCTTCTGTGCTTTGGGGCTCGTTTATAAAGCAGATCTCGCCGTGATCGATTGGTCCGTGTTGAGTGGTTGCAGGTGTTTCCGATGAGTTGCCAGGGCGACGCTGATTGTTCCTCGGGACTCCCGCCACACTCCCCCCCCCAAGCGACGTCCTGGTTCTGGAGGAGAGAAGAAAAGGGGGAGACTGGGGGTGGGGGGGAAGTGACCCCTGACAGACCTGCGTATGCTGCCCAGGACCGAGAGAGCCCGTCTGCGTTGGTGTTGCTGGTGCCGGCTCGGTGGCGCACATCGAAGTGGAAGTCCTGGAGCGAAAGGAACCACCTTGTGACTCTGGCGTTCGTGTCTTTTGCTCGGGCCATCCACTGTAGGGGGGCGTGATCTGTAAAGAGAGTAAAATGTCGACCCAGTAAGTAATATTTTAGCTCCAGGACTGCCCACTTGATGGCGAGGGCTTCCTTTTCCACGGCCGCGTATTTTCTCTCGGCCTGGGACAGCTTACGGCTGATGTACATGACAGGATGCTCTTCTCCCTCCTGGACCTGGGAGAGCACGGCTCCCAACCCCGTGTCAGAGGCATCCGTCTGGAGCAAGAAGGGACAGCCGAAGTCTGGAGCTCTCAGGACGGGTTCCGTGGTCAAGGCTTCCTTAATGCGTGTAAAGGCCCGCTCCGCGTAATCATTCCAGTGGACCCGTTCTGGCTGTCCCTTCCTGGTCAGGTCCGTCAGGGGGGCAGCTATAGAGGAGAAACTGGGGATAAAACACCGGTAATAGCCCGCCAACCCCAAGAAGGCACGTACCTGGGTCTTGTTGGTGGGCCGGGGGGTGTCCAGGACGGCCTTTACCTTGTTTTCCTGTGGTCGTATCAGTCCTCTCCCGACCGTGAACCCCAGGTAGCGTGCTTCGTTGTAGGCTAGGTGACACTTGCGGGGGTTGGCGGTCAGCCCAGCCCGACGGAGCTCGGACAGCACCCTGCGGAGCCTCTCCAGGTGGTCCTCCCATGCCTCCGAGTGGATGACTACGTCGTCGAGGTACGCCGCCGCGTATGTCTGATGGGGGCGAAGGACGACATCCATGAGGCGTTGAAATGTTGCGGGTGCCCCGTGCAAGCCGAAGGGAAGGGTCCGGTATTGCCAGTGGCCAGACGGAGTGGAGAAGGCTGTTTTTGGTCGGGCTTCGGGAGAGAGGGGGACTTGCCAATAGCCTTTTGTCAGGTCGAGTGTAGTGATATACCGGGCCCTTCCCAGGCGCTCCAGGAGTTCGTCCACTCGGGGCATGGGGTAGCTGTCGAAGGCAGAGACTTCATTGAGGCGCCGGTAGTCATTACAGAAGCGCAGGGTGCCGTCTGGCTTCGGGACGAGGACGATCGGGCTGGACCAAGGGCTCCGGGATGGCTCAATTACCCCCAGTTTGAGCATTTTTTGGACCTCTTGCTCTATAGCCTGCCGGCGGGCCTCTGGGACTCGATAGGGCCGTTGCCGGACGACGACGCCTGGAGGAGTGTGGATGTCATGGGAGAGGACGTTAGTCTGGCCGGGGGTGTCGGAGAAGACGTCTTGGAACTGACCGACCAGGTGCCGCAGCTCCGTCTTCTGGGCGGCCGAGAGGTTAGGGTTGGCGTCCACAACCGCGGGCTCTTGGACGGCTAGGGCGGCCACTTGGTCTCGGTCCCCGACCCATTTCTTCAGCAAATTGACATGATATAGTTGTACAGCCTGCCTTCGGCCGGGCTGTCTTACCCTGTAGTTCACCGGGCCGACTCGTTCCTCCACTGTATAGGGTCCTTGCCACTGTGCCAGGAACTTGCAGGCTACGTTGGGGACCAAGACCATCACCTTGTCACCTGGGTGGAACTCCCGCGGTTGGGCCGCCCGGTTGTACAGACGTTGCTGGGCTTGCTGGGACTTCACCAGATGTTCCCGGACTAATGGCATGACGCGGTCGATTTTACTCCTCATATCCTGCACATGCTCAATGACGGTCCGGTAGACTGCCGGCTGCTGCTCCCAGGCCTCTCGGGCCACGTCGAGGAGGCCGCGGGGTTGTCGTCCGAAGAGGAGCTCAAATGGGGTGAACCCCGTAGATGCCTGGGGAACTTCTCGGACTCCGAACAGCACATAGGGGAGGAGGAGGTCCCAATCTTTCTTGTCTTCAGCAGCTACCTTCCGCAACATCTGCTTCAGGGTCTGATTGAACCTCTCGACGAGCCCGTCGGTCTGAGGGTGGTAGACTGATGTGCGGATTTGTCGTACCTTCAGCAGCCGGCAGAGGTCAGCCATTAGCCGGGACATGAAGGGCGTTCCCTGGTCGGTCAGTATCTCCGACGGTAGCCCCACCCGGCTACACAGCAGGAACAGTTCCCGGGCGATGGATTTCGCGTTGGCTTGGCGTAGTGGAACGGCCTCTGGATACCGGGTGGCGTAGTCTACAATGACGAGGATGTGCTCGTGGCCCCGGCCAGACCTCGGCAACGGCCCTACGATGTCCATCCCGATCCGCTCAAAGGGCACCCCAATGATGGGTAAAGGGATGAGTGGGCTGGGGGGAGGTTTCCGTGGGGATGTCCGTTGGCATGTTGGGCAGGCCTGGCAGAACCTCTTGACCTCAGCTTCAAGTCCCGGCCAGTGGAATCTATCACGGATACGTTGCACGGTATTCTGGGCGCCCAGGTGTCCAGCCATGGGGTGAGCATGCGCCAGTTCCAGGACTGTCTCCGTTTTCTCCTTGGGGACAACGAGAAGACGTTTTACCTCCCCCCGCCGCTCCGCGACGCAGTACAGCAGACCGTTTTGCACGACGAAGTGTGGGAGAGGGTGAGGGGCCGGAAGGACGTCCTGGCCTTCAAGGACGCGTACTTGCCGCCAGCAGTGTTTCAGCCTGTCGTCTTCCTTTTGGGCTCTTCCAAAGTCTCCCCCACCCGTAACCTGCTGGAAAACATTATGGAAAAGGTTAGTATCACGGGCGGGGGACTCACCCTCTCTCCCACTGTCGGTTGTCAGCAGGCTGTGTGGGCTCTCAGACCCCCGCGACGGCTGGCGACGTAGGCGTCGGCGTGGATGGGCGGGCTGTGTGGTTTCGGCTAGGGCGGCCTCCAACCCCGGCCAGTCCCGTCCCAGTAGCAGCGGTACAGGTAGGTCCTTGAGGACGCCAACTTCCAGAGTCCAGGCTTTACGACCTTTGTGGAAGGTGAGAAGATTAGTAAATACCTGGCGGGTATCTCCGTGGACACAAGTAATGGGCATTACAGCTTTGGGACTAGGCCGGGGTCCCAGCGTGCCGGGCCTTGCTAGGGACACGGCACTTCCGGAGTCCAGTAAAGCTTGACAGGAGCGGCCTTGAATTTTCACCGTGGTCATCGGGGCTCCACGGGGGGTCCTGCGGTGAACCACACAGCCCGCCATCCAAGGCTTCACAGGCGGAGATGGTGGGTCCGTGGGCATTGGTTCGTCGCGGGGGCTGGACGGTCTGCGCACTGGTCGTGGGATGCCCTCTGGCGGCCGTCGCTCCTGGGGCACCCTCCGGGGAAAAGGCGGCGCTCGCTCCCCGGCCTCCCGATGATAGGCTGCGTCCGCCAGTTCGACCGCCTCGATGAGCTCTGCGATGGACTTAGGGCCCCGCATGCCGGCAGCCTGCCTCATCGAGCGCGGGAGCGCTCTCAGCATCCGGTCAACCACTACCCGCTCGGCGACTTGGGAGGGGGATGGCGAGTCCTCTAGCAGCCAGTGTTCGGCTAACCGCATCAGATCGGCGGCCTGGGTGCGTACTGGCAACCGCGCTTTGAATTCCCACTCATGGAAGCGCTGGGCGGCAGTGGTCGCTGATAGCCCTAAGCGGCCTAAAATTTCTCTTTTCAGTTCATTATAATTACTTTGAGAAGACGCAGGTAATGAAAAGTAAGCACGCTGAGCTTCCCCCGAAAGCAACGGTGCCAGTAATGCAGCCCAAGTACCTCTAGCCCAGCCCTCTGTACGAGCGACTGACTCAAACATTTTGAGGTAAGCCTCAATATCATCATCTGCGGTTAGCTTGGGTAAAAGCCGAGCAGCAGTGACGCGGGGATCAGGTAGGGGAACATGTTGAGCGGCTGGTAGTCGTAGCTCTGCTAAATAACCTTGAATTTGGCCATGTTGTTCGGTCAAAAGCTCGAAACACTGTTGCTGGCGGACGCTAACCTCTGCCAGCTGTTTCACAATGTCCTCCATTTTGCCGGGGAGGGGCGCGCCTGAAAAACAGAAAAAACCGGAAGTGAGAGACGAGGCAAGATGGCGGTGTAAACAAAGAGTGTCTTGTTCGTCGGCTTCCCAGGCCCGTCACGTTGCCCGCATTCTCCACCACCTTGTGGCCGGGCGGGGAATAGCACGACAGAACAAGAGGTTTAGGTGAGCCCCGGAGGGTGCGTTTATTGACAATAGTGCAGAAGTGAAGGAGATAATACGGGGAAAGGGCGATGTGGCGTCTTCGGTGCTCGGTGTCTCGTGAACCCTTTGTCCCTTCGTGCTCTTTGGTGACTGTGGCCAGTGAGGGGTGAGTGCAGGAGCGTGCGGTCACCCCGAGTGAAAGCGGTCCAGGCTGGGTGCGGCCCAATCGTCACGGCGAGTCTGTGGAAGGAACGATAGAGAGAGACGGTAAGCGTTTCAGCTCTTTGGAGAAGCTTCTCACCCTTCTGTGCTTTGGGGCTCGTTTATAAAGCAGATCTCGCCGTGATCGATTGGTCCGTGTTGAGTGGTTGCAGGTGTTTCCGATGAGTTGCCAGGGCGACGCTGATTGTTCCTCGGGACTCCCGCCACAAAAGCTAAATTTAGACATCACCATGACTTCGATACCATCCTAAGAGTCTAAAGCAGCCCTTTTGCATGGAGTTAAGGACCTTAATGAATTATTAATTTTTAATCCACATGAGAGGTGTGGGTCTACAAAATATAAGGCAAAGTGAATCTCGCTCTTAGACTGCATTCTTTTGTCTGCCCTGCTGAGGCAAGCAGTATTTCCGACTTAAGCGGAGACTGAAAAAAACAAATTGAAATGACTGCTTGGGATCGATGGACTGAGGGGGGAAAAGGTACCACCAAAACAAAATTGCCAAAGAAGTCTCTCCTTTCCATTCGGCACCGGTCTGCTCTATAAAGACATCTGCTGATGACACACTTTGGGGAGGCCTGCTCAAGCAGAGACTGGTGGAGAATCACTATAACGAGATTGAACCACATGACTGCTTGCTGAAGGAGCCTGAAGCAGGCTCCCACACAACCTGCTGCCAAGCAGGGTGCCACAAAGCTGAACAACCACCACAAAAATGCCCTTGCACTATTCTACAAGACGCGGCCTGGACAGCCAGAGTGGCAGATACCATTATAAAATGAAATCCAGCTGACATGTTATTTCTGTTCCCACTCAACAGGCAAACACTATTCTGCCATGGGCTGCTTTTCTTAATAATACAGGACAGATCATTCTATCTTTTTTCAACAGTTTTAGGTCAAAAGAACAGGACCTTAAGAAAACATTTATGATCCTAGAGATGATGTACAATTGCTTTACCAAGAACAGCTGTTTTAGTTAACCAAATAGATCATAAGAGACAAACAAAGTGACTGCAAATTAAGATTCACAGTACACACATAATCAGGCAACAAGCAGCATAACAAAGGTCATCAGACAGGGCTGATGGTCTCACAACCGCTGACAATGCAAACGTTGGCCCAAAATGCAAAACATATAGTTTTATAGTACTTTGCCCAAATTTAAATTCCTTCAATATCATCAAACGTCTTTCTAATCAAGTCTGAGATTTTATTTTTTTAGGTAAGGAGCTACAGTTTTTATTACTCACACCTGATTAATACAAATAGCTCACCTTCTAAACATCCTGCTGCTACATATAATTTTAAAGAAGTCTATTTAAAGGGATAGTTGAAAATTCTGTCATTCATTACTCACCCTCATGTTGTTCCAAAGCCGTAAGACCTTTGTTTATCTTCGGAACACAAATCAAAATATTTCTGATGAAATCCGAGAGCTTTCTGACCCTGCTTAGACAGCAATGCAACTACCCAGAAAGGTCCAGAAAGGTAGTAAGGACATTGTTAAAATAGCCCACGTGACAGTGGTTCAACTGTAATTTTATGAGGATACGAGAATACTTTTTGTGTGCAAGGAAACCAAAAATAATGACTTTATTCAATTTCTTCTTTTCTGTCATTCATTGCACATACCACAACCAGTACCTTTCTGAGTCTTGAATGTGGTAGTTGCATTGCTGTCTAAACCACGCCAGAAAGTTCTTAGATTTAATCAAAAACACTTCATTTGTTTTGCAAAGATGAACGACGGTCTTACGGGTTTGGAACAACATAAGGGTGAGAAATTAATGACTGTATTTTAATTTTTGGGTGAACTGTTCATTTACGTTTATACATAATAATCAAATAAAAAAAATGTAACAAACAGAAATGCACCAGGTCCCAAATAGAAAAACATTGTAAAACCAGACAGTGTCAATTTTCTTCGACCACATGCCCTCTCTCAAAATCCAACTTCACGAAACATGTCAGCAAACCCGATGTCAGAAAACTTGCACAATGATTGTGAAGCATTTCTGCAAGAAAAGAAAAACATGGGTTATTCCCTTGACTCCTTTTTGCCATTTACAGAGCCTAGGGCTATCACAAAAAGAAGTGTGATTCCTCAGGGCACCCATTTCAGTGATAGTAGGGATCAAAAATAAAATAATAAGATAATAATAATAACAACAACAAAAACGTTAGCTTAATTTAGCAAGAATAAGATCACTTTAAGGTTACTATACATAGGAAGTTAGCACTTCCTATGTTGATCTGCCTCCTTAGGATGAATCACTTGTTGTATTCCCAATTGTAAGTCGCTTTGGATAAAAGCGTCGGCTAAATGAATAAATGTAAATGTAAAATGTACTATTTTTAACCCTTTTATTTCAACATTTTTAAATGTAGAGATAAGGCCAGAATCTTTTGTCATGTTCATTATGCAAGACTTTCTCGAATTTTTACCAACTGTAAGGCTGTAATATAAACTTCAAGGAGAAATTCACTTCCAGAACAAAAAATTAAAGATAATTTACTCACCACCTTGTCATCCAAGATGTTCATGTCTTTCTTTCTTCAGTCATAAAGAAATTACGTTTTTTGAGGAAAACATTTCAGGACTTCTCTCCATACAGTAGAATTCTATGGTGCCCCTGAGTTTGAACATCCAAAATGCATTTTAAATGCAGCTTCAAAGGGCTATAAATGATCCTAGTCGAGGAAGAAAGGTCTTATCTAGCAAAACAATCGGTTAATTTCTTAAAAAAAAGATATAGCTCTGTGTATTCTGGTTCATGACAGTTAGGGTATGTCGAAAAACTCCCATCTCATTTTCTCTTCCAACTTCAAAATCGTCCTACATCGCTGTTTTACCTTTTTTTGTAAAGGGTGTTTGAGCTTACTTCCATGTTCACTTTGTAAACACTGGGTCGGTACTTCTGCAGCAATGTAGGACCATTTTGAATTTGGTTGAGTTCACACAGAGCTACACAAGATGAGCACATAAGGTTAAAAAGTATATAAATTGTAGATTTTTTTTACAAAAAAAAACAATTGTTTTGCTAGATAAGACTCTTCTTCCTCGGCTGGGATCATTTAGAGCCCTTTGAAGCTGCATTTAAACTGCATTTTGGAAGTTCAAATTTGGGGGCACCACAGAAGTCCACTATATGGAGAGAAATCCTGCAATGTTTTCCTCAAAAAGCATAATTTCTTTATGACTGAAGAAAGACAGACATGAACATTTTGGATAACAAGGGGGTAAGTAAATTATCCTTTTTTCTGGAAGTTGACTTGTCCTTTCATTAGTAGCTGAATGAAAGCAGCTCTACATGATGGAAAACCAAAGAGCCTGGATAGAAATCCGAATGACAAAGAATTTTGGGAAAACCAAACTTGAAGTCTGACAACAATAAAGCAGAAGTAGGCAGGGTTGCAGACAATGTCAAACTATTTACATCACTATGAGTGAACGCTGCCTTACGGCACCTTTGATTCGGATAACATCGCTACAGAATAAGGCTGAAGTGATGGATAACTGCATAACAGGTTTATGGTTCCCCTGACAGGCACACATGAGGTTCCAGTGAAGGATGGATACATTCAAAGGTGTGAGAGAGAGAGCGTTTAATTGTTTAGTTTTGAACATCCTTCTTTTACTGTCTGCTTTAATTAATTTCAAAAGAAAAAGAAAAATGCAGAGTCGCTCCAGCAACAGTGGGGTTAAAATGTTCTTTCGGTGCATTTTCCAGATCAAGTGAACAATACTTTGGCTTTGAAATTTTAAAACCCCTCTGTCTTGGTAATGACTGAACTGGATAATTAACTATCATGGCAAATCAGCAAGCAGTCAATCAAAGCAGCAGTTTTTTCTTCCTTTCAACTGAGGTCAGGGGGGCAAGTACAAAGGCACTGCGAACATTTCATGTGCTCCTAAGGAGCGATATCAGTTGAAAATGCATGTTACCTCCAGACAGTGTTTGGTAAATGTGCCCCATGTGTGATTCTCTTAAGTTTGCCCTCTCCTGCTGACCTCTCACCTCTGCTCTCGGTCTCTCTGCACTCCAGGTCGGAGTCGCCGCGCAAACACAGATGAAGCGCATCACCTTTCGCCAGCACGGTACAGGTAAGCCTGGCCCCGACCGAGCTGCTGGACCAGGGGTCAGGCTTGCGGCCCAGCATGCAACTGGTCTCGGTCACATCAGGTCCTTACACCCCAGAGATGAGCTTGCAGACAGACGTTGTCTGAGAGCTTTGATGTGCGGTTGCGAGAGTTTCTGTTACTGTGCTTTTAATTAGGTCCAGCAGCTGCCCCTTCCTGGTCCCAAACTCCACTATCTGCCTAATCTCTTGCAGGTGGCCATCACAAACACACCAAAATGAGTCGCCACTCTCAGGTGCGCGACGTCCAGGGAGGAGCTGCCACTGCCGCCGCGTCATGCTTTCCTCTGTTTGGCACGAACAAGTCTGTTGCACAGAGGCTGAGCTAACACAGCCCAGTTGCAGTGAGACATGGTTAAGATTCACAGTTCCATCACTACGACCAGCATGTTCCCAGCTTACAGCCAAGCGGGTGTGAAATTATGCAAATATATGCTTCCCGTCTATCATCTTTTGGCAAATTTGATGGCCCAATTTCTTAAACATTATCCTTTACAGATATATTAGCAGGTCTGAGTGTGGTAAAATGTTGGGGGAAACTTTCACAAAGCCACGAGATGCGTCTCCGGTTTTCTTAAAGAAAAGTTTCGGGTTCAGTTAAGCTCATTCGAATGCTTTTGTGGTATGATTATCACAAAAATTAACACGCACTTATTCCAAAATATCCACTGCTTCAGCAGTATAGGCAGACGACATGCATGTATACACATGTATACACAAACACTTAATAACATTTTATGTCTTAAATTATATCCAATTTTTCAACTTTTTTTGCCATAACATAATACAACCCTAAAACAACTGCAAAAATTATTATTTAAATAGCTTTACAGCTCAAATAATGAACAAGTTTTGACCGAAAATTAATTGTAAGTATATTGAATAAACAATTGGTCCATTCAGCATTATCCAATGCTGTAAACTGAGATTCTACAGTAAAAAGTTGTGCATTTAGCTCAAAATCCATCTTACATCCACCTGCCTTTGTCATTCCCAAGTAGACTGCTGCTCTGAACTTGACTAAAGATGAAATATGGGAGGCTGGTTAGGCATACTAATACCCTGGATTCATTAAATTAATAGGGGTCTTATTCCCCTTACCATGGGTTCACAGATGCCCTTTGAGTTTGCCGGGGCTAGAGGGTGCGCAGCACTTTGAAAGCCCTTACCGGCATATCGAGCGCATTTTAATACAGTCCTTTTGAGGCTCCTGGTAGGATGCAGAGTAACTCCTCGCCTTTAAGTTCCCGCACCTCTCCATGTGATCTCGTCAGATAGCCACGGCTGTGTCAGATCAGGCCCAGGCTGCACATACACTAGGGGGATGGGGAGGGCCATGCAAGGCAAATTAGACCAGCGGTGTTCGTTTCTAAGTAGAGGCCATTCTTTCCCGAAGACGTGAGTCCTTGAGAAGCGAGCGCTCAGGAGTGCTTTGATGTGGAAAGGTGCCCAGTTTAAGGCTCTAAAACAGGAGGCTTTGGGAGAGATTCAGTAGGATTCCCTTCGGTGATCAGCAGGGGAGGCTGCCCTCTCGTTGGTCAACTGCGTATACTGTACAGATTTAATTACGCCGAGAGAATGAAGTGCGTGGTCCAAAGAAATCCTTGATGCTGCCCGTTATGACCGTCATACCATATTCAAAACCATCAAGCCACAATAAGAGCCGAGCATCGTGATCACAGCTCGAAAAATCAAAGAGGCTTCAGAAAACAACAACAAAAGGAAATGCTCTGAATGTTCTAGGAAAACAATATTGTTTTCCACTGCAGTTGTGCCTTTGCTAATCTTTCAATTTTTTTTAATGCATGGAATCGGCACAAGGACAAATAGCAAAGAATTTCAATGACAGAACGACACCTATTCTGCAGCTTGTTTTGGTCTTCAAAAATATGTTTAATTAACAGACACAAAATATAGAGATGCCTCATATTCATTCCAATATCCCTTTACTCAACCTTTTTAAAAGACACCAGAAAGGCATTGCAGTGCAGTGTTACTGTATGCAATGGCTGGTTTCACCACCATAATTCAGTTTAGGCAAATTACAGCATTAACTGAAAATGGCATCTTGTATTTGTTTACAGGCCAGCTAAGTGATTTTGAAGCTTAAGTGTTCTCTTTTGAAGCAATGCTGTTTGCAGCTGCAGAGATTGTGGCTTGGTTAGAAACCAGGCACACACCCCATCCAGACCCCAGCGTTTTAAAAAGGCTTTTTCCCTTTGGTCTTTGCACAGTGGTGTGGCAACTATGGCTCACAGGTGGGAGCCTGCCTCTACCAAATAAGCTTCCTCACTAAGGACGGGATTTGGCGCTGTTATTTTTCTATTAGGGCGGAATAATGTTAAGCCTTTAGAGGCCATCATTCTGTTGCTATGGTAGCCCATATTTCCTGCAGGTTTGCGACCCTGAGTGACTAGAGTGCAAAGCCAAATACCACAGATCCTGCGAGGATCAGAAATGTGGACTTGCAATTATGGAAAACAGCTCGAATCTGACCGGACCTTTGTAGGACTGAGTGACAAGTTTATTGAGATCTCTTTTTTTCTCAATTCATTATGTCAGTAGCGAATTCAAAAATCACTTGTCACATCTCCAAGTCCACGTCTCCACGCCCATCTGTTGGTTTATACACCAGTTGGAATTGAAATTTCTCTCTCTTCAGCCAAAATGTTAACAGTCTTTTTGAGAGAGAGAGAGAAAAACACCCGCTAATTTACAGATATTTACAGATGAGGCGCGTACTGTTCTAACAAGAGCAAAAGTCACATTAAAACTAAGTAAATGCATTGATAACAAGCAAAAATTAAATGCATGGCATTTCCGGTGACTTACCTTGACTGTTTGAGGAAGACAGAAAAGGAAACGTGAACAACCAATCTTGCCCGTATTACCTCACAACAACAGGAAATGACCGAAAATGTTTTGAAAATTAAACAATAGAAGTCTGTTTCAGCGACAACAACAGTAACTAGTGTTAATCTTATTTATATTTAATTAGAATAAATAAAATATAGATAAAAATAAAGATAGATAACTGCATGTGCAACGAAAATACGTTTTTAGGACGCAATAAAATACCTTTTGTAAATCAGTGAACATTTATATAGCCTAACATTTAATTATAATAATTACTAAAGTAGTTTAAAATATTTGAAGCATATCTCTAAACTTTGTGGAAAGTAATGTCAAGTACAAGCGGTGGGCTAAGATAATATGGATGCTTCATATGTTTATTTAAATGGCATTTAATTAAAAATAATTATCCTGCCTTTAGAATAATTATTATGCCATCCCCCATTGTCATATCACACCCAGCCAAGTGTCATTTTACATAATTTAATCAAAAATAAAAAATATACAGGAATTACTCTTCAAAATTGCAAATTAAATTTAAATCAAATAATAAATAAAATGCATAAAACATAGGATAACAAGTTACATAACTTACAAACAACTTACATAACTTAAAAAATATATAAATATTATAAATTGCATTGAAAACATCACAGACAGTGTGTGTGTGTGTGTGGGGGGGGGGGGGGGGGTTATAATCACAATCTCAAATATGGCCTAGGCACTGTCTTTCTATTTACATTTAAATTCATAGTTTGTGTGGATATTATTTATCAAATAATATAAATAAAATTGTAAACACAAGAAAAGCAAATTCGTTTTCTTTCTTAAATCCATTATATTTTCACACAGACTTAAAACTTTTGCTCATGATTGTGATTTCGCCTTCTGTAGTTAATTTCTAATTGGTAATGGTGCTGCAATTTACCTCATCCCTTACGCCCTTTGTCATGAGTTTGGATACTTCGTTTTTGCATATCATTTACAAAATAAATAAAACTGTTGACTTAACAGTTTTTAATGTAAAATATGTTTTTATGATTCTTGCTGGTGTCGATCTTTAAAGCAACTGTATTTATCTGTTCTCTCCTTTCTTTCCCTCAGCCAACATGTTTGTTTCCTTTCCGTTAAAACAAAAATGTCAAAAGTTAAAAAAATAAAAATAAATAAATCACAGAGTCTAAGTCTGAGACTGACAGCACTGAGCTCGCATCGCTCAACGGGATCCAAATGTGAAGGAGGAGAAGTATTTTGGGTAGGCTATCAGATTGCGCCATGGAAAAGTTACTGAGAGTATTTGATAGAACCTGTTGAACTTTACTCTGGGGGACTGTGCGCTATTTCCAAAACTTTAATGCTGCTTGGAACATTAACCCGTGAAGTCCTTTAACTTTGGATTGGAGATCCACAGTTTTAAAAGATCAAATGCTCCCATTTCTTACTAAGCACACCGAGATGTCCTGCTGTTAAAAGGGCATTTTTGAGCTACCGCTTAACCAAGATGCTCAGATTTTGCTTTCCTTAATCTCTTCTTCCTCACTGTGTCCTTATCCCCATTTCATGTGCGCGGATGCAGGACTGACGCTTGATCTACCTGCGTTACGTTATCCGAATCCGAGTCTTTACCAAGTGACACTGATGTGGTCTGTCACCTACTGTTCGTCGAGTAGTAGTTCAGACAGTACGCGTAAATGCGACAGGGTATCGCGCCTGTTCTGCCACACTGCGCTCAGGTGTTTTAAAGTCGCACTTTTCCATACTCGGGTTGGGTTGACGTTCAGGCTTTAAGGGTTCCGTTGTCAATGTAGCGCTTAAAAGTTCTCTGGGAGTGTGATTTCACCCGCTTTGATGTAAAGGCCCCCAGAGAGCAGGTTTCAGCATTCTGCTCCACCTAACCCCTCTGCCTAGTGAAGAACCCCATTCCTCTGACTGCTAATGAACTCCCTTTGTGACATCTTATTTTCCCGCTCGGCTTTATAATAAGTTGTTATGTACTGTATTGTTTTGTATTATTTTTATTTTTGTTTCATTTGATTTTACACGATATATATAGCCTATATATACCATATAAAATAGTCGTTCTTGCTAAAGCTCATATATAGATATATTCGCTTTGTTGCTATAATTGGTTTGGTTAAAATTACCCTGTTATTGTTTCTATTAGCTTGCTGTCCAAAAAGTTTTTTTGCTAAGTGATCATAGATTATATTATACATTTAAAATTATTTTAAATAGTAACGTTTTAGAAACGTTATCTTCATTGTGAAAAGTGAGTACATTTCTAGTTGATTTAGCTAAATCATCTCAAATATATGAAAGGCCTGTGGAAAATAATAATGTCATCTTTGTTATTGTATCAACAGGAAGCGTGTCTTGCGCTCTCCCACTGCGCAGCTCACCTGTGCAACCTGCGCCGCGTCTAACCACTCTCCTGGACACCTGCATTAGTGCAGATTAAAGAAGGACATTTCATATTGGCATCTAAATATAGATGACAGAAACACTATAATGAGCTAACTTATTAGAAACTGCGGGGGGAACTGTTTATATGACATGTTAATGACAGACGTGTGGGAAAACAATGTAAATTATGATACAGAATGTATAGGATCAAAAAAAAAAAACATGCGATTTTAATTTTTTAAACATCAAATTGTAAAAAACAAAATCTGTATTTGTGTTATATGCTTGCTTTCTTTTATCTCTTTTATCAATAGTTAAGAACACATTTAAGTTGATGTCTTTATAAAACAAACAAAACATGTTTTAGTAGTTTGTTTTAAATAAATATAAATAAGATTTAGTTTTCTTTTCATTTTTAATTCTCGTGTTTGACGCAATTAGGGTTTGGAAAGTAAATAAAACTGAGGGAGGGCCGTGTATACAATTCATGCCAATGGCTCATTAATAAATATTAAACAGTGCACATCTTTATTTAAATCTTTAGTTTTATTTAAATATCTGCAACTTATTAGATCTGAATTGTTTCTTATAAAATTGCTTGTCAGTTTTTAAAAACGTAATAGCTTTGTTGGTCTGAAAGTGTTGTAAAACTGCTTTTGAAACTGTGACAAGGCAAATAAACAGTCAAATATGGTCATATGGTCCAAATATTGTTATATTTGACATGTAAAATAAAGGTGAACAAATATAGATTAGATAGCTTTAAGTAATTCATTTTTGGCTTTAATATAAAGTAACATTTGAGTCGGATTAGACGCCGGACACGTGAAAACTTGTACCTACAGTAATTTGATAAATAAAAATGCTCCGAAATGCTACAAATACTCATTATTAGAGTTTAAAGATACAATAATCACTGAAATTGAATTATATAGCTATGAAATAATTGTGTTTGAAATGTTCTTGCTTTTATTCTTATCCCAGATCACGTTAAAAGTTACGTAGAATTTCATGTTATATTTAATATTCTTTAATTTTATGTGAGCTAAACAATTTCTTTGACATTAATTACTTTTCAAATCACCGCTGGCACACAGTGAAAAGTGAAGCTGATCAGGTCAGAGGAACCAGTCAATGACACTGCTTAAGAGCAAACCAAAAAAGTCTTCTGTCAACGTATAATTGACCGTTTCGATTTAATAAGATGCTTCAATTCGGTGGGAGATAAAAGGCAAGGCCCTCCTTTACACCATGTCAACACAGCCCTATGCATTGTGTAAATTACTTGGATTATCTTGCCTTTGTGAGCAGAACAGTGGACCCTCAATATACACACAAGACTTAATTCAAGTCTTCTCCCAAGCCACTCGAGCTTAACTTCTAACACCAAATTTAAGGACATGTCACTCCCATTCATTACTCAGACAACACTTAATTGTGCAAACGAAAAAAAAAGATTGTTAGGCTACTTGATTATTTGTTAGGGCTTTATTGAGTAAATATTTTACTTTATTTGTCATGACTCTTGGCTACTTCACAACATCCCTTTCTGCTTATCACTGAAGTTTATTTCATAGATTTATTTCATTTGCATTTACCCCAGTGGCATTGTTACTAAGCTACTGAAAAACACAGTAAAGTTGTTTACGCTCATAGCACACTGACAACTGACAAATATTTGCTGTACGAATTGAACAGCTCAAAAGTTTCACGTTGTTTATTTAAATTTCCCTCGGGCTCCAGCAGCCGAAATCCGGGTATGATGCCAAATCGCTTCTGATAATCAAATACATCTTTATTGGTTTTTCAAACTCTGTCTCACTGTGTTAGTTCACTCTCTTAGTTTGAAATCAATCCTCATTTGAGGAATAATTTCGATGACTCTGTCTGGCGCAAAAGCATAATCACAAGAATGAAGTCGAGTAAAAAAAGTTCAGTAAGACCGAAAAAAAGGTCTTGAATCGAGATTTAAAGTTGTTTCAGAGATGCGATAAAAAGGGGGTTATGGAAGTTTGTTGATGCTGAAAAACATAATATTGCGCCAAAAGTGTGCTTGTTCGAATTCTTTTCTTTAATAAATCAAATACGTGGTATCAATAAATGCACATAAGTGTTCCAACAACCTGCTTGACAGTTCCTGTCAATAAATGTACAGCCCACAAAGTAACGAAATAATATACAATAAATAAGATTTACATCTATAGTTAATTCTACTCTGCTTTAAAATTCATTCTCGTTTGATATGATCAATGAAATGTTCGAAATGTAAACTAAGTAAATTAATGAGAATCCAGTCCGCAGGTGTTGTTCCTGAATTAGACAGGGTACTGAACACAACTTGAAGGGGACGTGCACGGATCTGTCAGGGGCCGCCATAAACACCCGAGTGAAGTCCAAGAAGGTCCGCTAATTAGTAGCCTGTCTCTCTGGAGGATTTACACGTTCTGCGTTGCCAAATGTCTGTTTTCTATGTGTAGCTGTGGGCCTGCATCAATTCGGGGAACATTTGAATTGGGCACAAAAAGACTGTCCTTTAATGGCTTAACGCAGGAACATGCCTACATCACAACCCACTGAAGATTAAAGTAGTCCAAATGTATTATTGACCAATGTTTGTTTCCATGAATCATCATTCTGATTTACAGACGCAAACACTCTAAATATGTGGAGCTTTCCTGAAAAATCTGTTTGATGTTTACTGGAAGTAAGTTATTCTGTACAGGTTTGAGATCCAGAGGAATGAAATTGGTCTTTTTATTAATAAAAGATGAATAAAAAGCCCATGTGAGCTGTTTGTTTTTTTCTGCTTATTATCTGCATGGATTTTCAGTGCCTTAGCCATAACTTTTAGTTTTTGGTAAAAGTCTGTAAGCTGTCTGAGGTGTACTTACAACTTTGAAGATGAGCAAGCATTAAATTGTGGTGTATGTTTATTAGATCCCACATCCTTGCTCCTAGGTGCACAAATACACATTTTTTTAAAGAGTTTGCCAACAAATGTGCTGCTTAAAGAGGAATGTGATGGGATGTTCTCAATGTACAGAGCTTGACTGTATAACTTACAGTATTTTAATATACTTCTAATATGTGACCCTGGACCACAAAACCAGTCATAAGTGGCACAGGTATATCTGTAGCAATAGCCAATAACACATTGTATGGATCAAAATGATCGATTTTTCTTTTATGGCAAAAATCATTAGGATATTAACTAAAGATCATGTTCAATGAAGATATTTTGTAAATTTCCCACCGTAGATATATTAAAACTCAATTTTTATTTGGACAACTTTAAAGGCGATTTTCTCAACATTTAGATTTTTTTGTTGCACCCTCAGATTCCAGATTTTCAAATAGTTGTATCTCTGCCAAATAGTGTCCTATCCTAACAAATCAATGGAAAGCTTATTTATGCAGCTTTCAGATGATGTAAAAATCTCAGTTTCAAAAAATTGACCCTTATGACTGGTTTTGTGGTCCAGGGCCACACATAAACATAAACCATTATAGTTAACTTACCTCTGAGCATGGATATAGATTGCAGATTCCCATCACCGTAGAACTGTTGTTCTCAAATCTGCTGTTAGATGTTTGTGTTACCACTGTCAGTGTTAGAAGTCTCTGGTGTTTTCTGGATGTTTTGGATAAGATTTTTAATGTAGGACTCAAGTGTTATTGTCAGAGTGAAAATATTAAGAATTCATCAAAAAGTTGATTCAGAACTGAGGACATACCCAAGAGATCTTGCAAAAGATGTGTTGTACTGAATGAGCGAGCTGGAAAGTAAACTGCCCGCTGTGAGCTACAAACAAACAAAAGCAATTTGTTGTGTTATCAGTTTACCTGCACATTGTTTAGTACAGATGTTGCAACATTTGGTGTATTTCTTCTATTTTTCTCTCTGGTTGTCAGATTTGTTTTCCTGAGTGCTGAGATTGCAGCAACAACAATTCTGGTACAAAATACTCAAATAATAAGCATTTAAGAATGAACTAATTGCTCGTACAAAATGCAAACTGTACTTTTATTACCATTTTCTTTGAACATTGGCATGCTTTAATGAGAGCTCAACTAAAAATAAAAATTCTGTCATCATTTGCTCTCATGTTGTTCCAAACCTGTATGACTTTCTTTCTTTAGTAAAAAAGAAAAGAAAAAAGAAATAAACAAACTTTGAACATTAGAATTACTCCATAAAACTATGAAAAAAGTATTATTTTAGATGTATTGGTTGTCTGAAGCCATACAAGAATATACATATACTGTATATATAAACAGATATATATATACACAGTCAAACCAAAAATTATTCAGACACCAGATATACATTTTTATTTTTACAATTTTTTTACTAGTGAGTGCAGGACACTACAGTTCATTTATGTAAGTGAGGATAGCAAAATAAAGTAAACA
This sequence comes from Garra rufa, assembly GCF_049309525.1. NCBI lineage: Eukaryota > Metazoa > Chordata > Actinopteri > Cypriniformes > Cyprinidae > Garra > Garra rufa. The sequence continues at coordinate 32,967,087 of NC_133376.1, forward strand.
GTGACATATTATACCCAAAAATTATTCATACAGTGGACTACCAGTAAAACTGATAAACATTTGGGCCCAAACTTTTGATTTGACACTTTGACCTGACCATGTTTTGTTATATACCTTTCTATGAAAGTAATCTGACATTATCAAGATGACTTTGTTCTGACACACTGTAACTCTTCAGTTTTTGTCATATTTTATTACCATTTTAGCGAAACTGTGGTTTGACTGTATATATAGCCTTCTGGGCCATGTTTGTCTTATGGTGCAGTCCTGGCTCATAAAAAAAGTAAAGAAGTTCCGGTAACACTTTATGAAGCCCCTATTTATAACACATTATAAGGGTATTTCTAAGGCATTATAATAAATGCATAATGCATTATAAGAAACCTTATAATATGTTATACCATCTCATGAATAATCATAACAACAATTATAATACATTATAATACTTGAGTATTTGAGGTTATAACTTTTAAGATTATGATCATTTATAACACACAATGAATGGCATATTAAATCTTCTTAATTTATAATGGACTATATCATATTACATTTATTTTTTTTACATTATATTACATTTTATTTTGATGGTCCCCTAAGTCTATTGACTATAAGCTTAAACTTTCTAACTACATGCCAACTAACACTCCTTAGAGTAGTAGTAGGCTTAGGTTATGGTTGGGCTAGGTAGAATGTTCATGTACTTGCAAAGTTACTTATAATGTAACATAGTTTGTCTTTTGGGGAAACATCGAAATTTAGTGTTAGCATATATTCAGCATAATAACAATTACTGCTAGCTGACATGAGTTACTTATCAAAAGCTGTCTGAAGGGTACCATCAAAATCATCCAACTGTTCATATTACACATTTATCTAAACTGATACCTAATCTTAGGGTTCTTTGGGAAATATTATTATAATTACTTATAAGTGGTCTTTGTATGCTTTAAGTAAAGTGACATGAGAAAGATGGCAAGATATGAGACTTATAATATGTTATAACTATGAGGAGGTAATCATACTCTTAAAAGCTATAACCACAAAAAAGTACAAATTATAATACATTAAAACTGTTCTTATGAATACTCATGAGATGATATAACATATTATAAGGTTTTTTATAATGCATTATGTATTCATTATAATGCCTTAAGAATACCCTTATAATGTATTATAAATACGGGCTTCATAGAAAGTGTTACCGAAGTTCCTGTTGACTGAAAATCTCAACATTCCAATATCACTTTTTATGATCCCCAAATCATTCTTTTGAGTCAGACTTTTTTGATGAATTAGACGATATGACTCGCAAAAGCCAGCCATTCACAAATCCACCTGGCCAGTTCCACTCACTGACTATAGTTCATTGTAAATAGACCTTTTGTGTATTTTTACACACAGATATCATACGGATCATACGAAGGAAGCTTTCAAGCTTAGGACCCCAATCACCAATTATCACAATTGCATGGGGAAAAAATCAGCTCAATTCTTCAGAATTTCTCCTTTAGAATTAAACAAGTCACACAGATTTGGAATAACTTGAGGGTGAGTAATGATGACCGATTTACTGTGGTGAAAGTTCAGGTTACTTGTGACCAAAAGAAGAGACAAAGAAATCTTGGTTACACTCAAAAATAAAATTTCTTTATTATCATCAATGGTTCTATGAAGAACCTGCCACATCCATGGAACCTTTCAAATGCAAAAAAAAGGTTCTTTATAGTTGAAAAAGGTTCTTTAGATTTTTAAAATGTTCTTCAAAATAGTTATTTTAGGAACTGTTCACTGAAAAGTTATTTTGGGAACCAAAAATGGTGCAAAAACATCCTTTTGGAACCTTTATTTATAAGCGTGTACACCTTATTTGAATGTGTTCTTGTTACAGTATAATTATACATTTAAGTACTGAGTAATAGGCTATTTATTAACCACATGCACTCACTATATGGTTAAGGTTAGGGTTTGTCTTAGGGTTACTTGGATGTAATTATACATACTTAATAGTTATTATAATAAGTACACGAGGCATGTGTAACAAGGACACCTTAAAATAAAGTGTTACCAAAATCTCTAACCCCAACATAAGGTTATGCATTAATAAAACACTTGTGTCTTGCTCTTTTACAGTCATGAATAAGGTTACTAGCTTTACTTCATGTTAAGTTCTAATGCTTGTTTGAATGAAAACAAGTCAAATGTATCCATCTTCCCTTCTATTCTTATATATGTATATGTTTGTTGTCTCTGGTCCCATTAGTTGGGTTTAAAGGTTTAACCTCTATGTCAGGGAGCCACATCCTCTACTCACACCAGGCCTCATTCCTCCTATGGCACGTTAGTGTTTCATTTCCCCTCCCACACATTTGTCCTAAGAGGGCAATTAAGGAAACAAACGTTTTTCCCCAGATTAGGCGGCTGCCAGCTTTGCATACTAATGTAATGCCAAGTGGTAACAAATAGTGAATGCTCTTAATTACAGGCACTATTTTCAATCAGAAAGTGCTCAATTTCCCAGGATGAGGTCACCGTGGCACAGGGGAAGAAAAAAACCTCCATAACCTGAAAGAGCACAGAGACAGTCATCTTTATATGTGTGTGTGTGGGTGTATGTTTCATAGAGAGGGACAGTGGGGGAGAGAGAGATGGTGAGAGATGAAAAAGATGGAAGGGGGAAGGGGGCAGATTGAGAGACAGAGAGAGAGAGAGAAAGTGAATGAGAGTGACATAGGAAGAGTGTGAGTGAAAAACAGAAGGGTTAAGGAAAGAGAGAGAGAGCTCAAATAACATATGCAGATGCGAACCCTTTTATCGCCCCGGCCTTCGCCGTGTGAGTACAGAATGTGATGTGTAGCACTACAATTACCTTTCAATCACTGACCAACTGCTTAATGTATGACTTCTATGCAACATGGCATTCCACATCCAGCTGGAGATCAAAAGCCGCCTCCAGTCGAGTAATTTAACACAATTACAGTTCTGCTGCCATCTATAATGCAAAGGAAATCGGTAAAGCAATACTCTGACCACCATAAACTGTAATAGCTCAAGAAAGCTCACCACTGCTAACCACATATATCTTCCTCCATTATGAGAGATGAAATAATAATGAGCGTTAAAGAGATTTGTGCACGCGAGCTGTGACTGATGGACGTGTGGTGCGGTTTTAGCTGGAGAAAAGAGGTTAATACAGCGAAACAAGCTTTATTATTTCAGAATTCAGGATGCATACGTGAACCTGGAGCACAAAACTAGTCATAAGGGTCAATTATTTTAAATTGAGACTTATCACCTGAAATAAGTAAATAAGACCTGAATAAATAAGCTTTCCATTGATGTATTGTTTGTTAGAATAGGACAATATTTGGCAGAGATACAACTATTAAAAAATGTGGAATCTGAGCACATCTGAGGGTGCAAAAAAAATCTAAATATTAACAAAATCGCCTTTATAGTTGTCCAAAGTTCTTAGCTATGCATATTGCTAATCAAAAATTAAGTTTTGATATATTTATGGTAGGAAATTTACATAATATCTTCATGGAACATGATCTTTAATTAATACTTAATAATAGATTTTTGTATCTGTAAAAGTATTTAAGAATGGTTTTGTGGTCCAGGGTCACATATTATTACACATTTATTACAGAAGAGGATGCATAGCCATTACATGCAGACTTGAAGATGCATTCATGAAAAAGGTCTCCTGGTCTGAATTAATGCTTTGATTCAAAGCTTTTTTCTCATTTTAAAGGGATAGTTCACTCCAAAATGACATTTTGATGACTTGCGTTCTTCTGGTACACAAATGAGATGTTCTTGCGAAGTCATACAGGTTTGATTTCCATTTTGGGGTGACCTACCCCTTTTTTGCATAATGCTGCTTCAAGGCAGTGATCCTCATTTTCATCACAACGCTCGGGCCGATAACTGTGGATCAGTGAAACAGATACGCTGAGAGACAAATCCTGTGATCATTTTACAGTGCATTTTCCCTGCGTATCCACCAGCCCACAACAGAAAGGAGAAGAGTAATGACAGATAAAATCACTCACAGTAGGAAGGAATAAAAATGACTTCAAAGATGGATTTGCACAGATTGTTCTTTTTATTATCATTAACAGTAATGTGATACACATGCCTCCGGTGACCTTTTCACAGTATTACATATTCCCAGCTGACTCATTCATTAGTATGGCAGCGCAAACAGAAGGCAGAACTCAGCCATCCATCTAGAGAGTGAGCGAGAGAGATAGAGAACCAGCGAGAGAGGAAAAGAGCTGCGTGTGCGCGTGTGCGCGTGCGTGTCGTGCAAGAGCTCTTAGCCCTGGAGGTTGGAGGGAGAGGCACTAAAGCGTTTCATTTGTGATTTGGCACATCTGACAAGATTCATCCGTGGCTGATCATATGCCTTCAATGAATACATTTTCCAGAATCAATGGGAGAGTACTGTAGAGCGCAATCAAAGGCACATTAATTGTCTGCTATCAAGAGCTCCATTTGGGGAAAAAAAAAGAAGCCCATCTGTGCCTTTTGCATCTGGCTGACAGGAGGAACACATGGTCGTTTTATATGTCAACAGCTATTAGCGGTACATTTCAGCTAAATGAGAAATAAAATATAGCGATAGGTTAAAATAAAGCTTCACTGCTTTGTAAAACCGCAGCGAGGCACAGAACAGAAGCTCGGTTGACTGATAGATCACATGTATACGCCAAGCAGATCAACTTCATATACTTTTATTTTCGAGGCGCCAATTAAAAAGACGTACAACTTGAGTCCAAACTGGCGGGGACTAACTGGCAGGAAACTTATCAGGAGCACAGGCTAATGTGGTGGCTAGCGTGACTAACTGCAAAGCTCATTTCTTCTGCCGCGAATGGATTGAACGCACTCTGTTTCCATGCCTTGGCCCCATGTTTACTCAATGAGATTTTACACTTGAATGGCACTTGGTCTCCTTTTCTCCACTGCAATATTTCCAGTCATGGCCCCATGTTCTCTCTTCCCCAACTCCCAAAGCGTCCTATTTTAACAAGCCAATAAACTCCGGAACGGGTGACATACTAATAAAAATGTAAACTTCTGGATAGGTTACGGGTGACTGACAGTGTGTGAATGTATGTGTGCGTGTGTGTGAAAGAGGGAGAGAGACAGTGAGAAAGTGTGTGTGCGCGTGGCTCTATCCTGGTCAGATGCTTCATTTCGAGAGCAGTGGAACATACTCCTGAGCCTCCTGGTTGGATTTGTTGGAATGTGTGAGAGGGAGGATTTTAGCGCCATGAGCCCAACGCCAAAGAGATGCAGACTTCACGCCATCTGTCTCCCCCTTCACTCCTCCACTTGCCAAACTTGCCTTTTTTCTCTCTTTCTCTCTGTGTCTCTCATTGCGTCCCCTTTCATCCCTCATCACACAAGTAAGGGACATAGAAGGATCAAGTCGTCGACGGCAGGGCTCCGGCAGTTGAAGCGCTTCACAGCGATATTAAAAACCCCTCTGAGTTGTTCATTTTCATTAGTGGCCCAAGAAATGACATTTAATTAGACTGTATTAGCCCGTTCAGAGTATTGACAGCTGCATGAAAATAATTGCCTGTTCTTTCACCATATGACCAACATTTTGCTGAAGGGAGCCACAGTGTTCATATGGGAAACGTTGTATGAATAAATATATGTTCTACAATAATTGGCTTGCTGAAATTAACATTTTTAAATCTCATTGTCATCCAAAGCCGTAAGACTTTCTTTCTTCAGCTGAACAAAAACAGAAGACATTTTGAAGAATGTTTCAATTGTTTTTTTCTTTTGGACATTGAGGCATTTTTACAAAACATCTTCTTCTGTGTTCTGCAGAAGAAAGAAACTCAAAGCTTTAAAGTGAAACCAGAGATCGCTTTAAAGTGAATATGCAACATGAGATTTTAGTTTTAATATTATAATACACCTGGAAACGGCTTAGATGCTCTCTCTGCGTCCTGTGACTGAAAAGCAAATCTCAGCATTACATCTACTACAATCCACACATTAGGTCTGCTCACATGCGTAAAGAGATGTGGAATCAGTGTTGCCTCATTAAAACCAGACCAGATCCTCTCATCAGATGAAGCAAAGTGCTCTGATGGGCTTGACCTCTGGCCCTCTCCCCATGTGGGCTGCTAGGCCGGGGCAGAGCCAACTCATACCCTGCCCGGGTCCCAGTCAGCATACACAGCCAGCTGAAGAGAAGAGGAGGCAGTGGTGGCCCAGGCGGCCCATGACCCTCGCTGAGCTCCAGGTGGCAGCGAGACAAGCGGGGGGCCTTTGATGCCGACCTCCGGTCATTCTGCTCGAATGGAACTTACCATTGATCTGGCCTGCCATGGTAGGGAGGGGTGCCAGGTGCCCCCGGTGCGGTAGAGGATGAAGCGCAAGCTGGAGTAGCGCTGGAGGTGCGCTGACCCCGCGGTTCAGCGAGGCCAGCTTTCAGCAGCCAAACTGGAACGCCTGCCTCATGGCAGACGGACGTGGAAGAGCTGGCGGATCAAGAGGGGTAAAACAATTAATCTCTACTGCAACTAGTGATGCTGCTCTGCAAGTTACGTTATACTTATTTTACGCAGGTATTAAAGGTGTCAATGAGCTTCAAGCAATCAAAAGGAAAAAAATATTAATATTGTCATTTAAAGGGTTAGTTCACTCCAAAATGAAAACTCTTTGAAAACTCTTTGTATTCTTTGAAACATTCTTTAAAAATATCTTCTTTTGTGCCTAAGAAAGAAAGTCATAGATTTGGAACAATATGCGGGTGAGTAAATTGTGACAAATTTTTGGACTATATATATATATATATATATATATATATATATATATATATATATATATATATATATATATATATACATACACACACACATACACTCTCAAAAGTTTTTTAAAGAAGTCTCTTATACTCATCAAAGCTGCATTTATTTGATCGAAAATACAGAGAAAAACTGTAATATTGCAAAATGTTATCACAATATAAAATACCGTTTTGGTAACACTTTATAATAACGTTCAGTTGTAAGTCATTTATAAGTGGTTAGTTAATGATAAAATAATGATTTGCAAAACATTCATAAATGTTTAATAAGTGATATGCTAACAATTTGTGTATATTTTGCTAATTCATTTACAAGTTATTTACAAGTTATTAGTTAATGATGAACTAATCATTTGGAAAACATCACTATGCATTCATAAGTGATTAATAAGTGATGTGTTAGTATTTTTATATATGTTTTGTAGATTAAGTTATAAATCATTTACAAGTGATTAGATAATGATGAACTAATAATTTACAAAACATGATTATACGTTCACAAATGATTATTAAGTAATAGGCTAACAATTTACAAATCTGTCGTAATTTATCTTTAAAAAATAGCAGGTCATGAAATAATCAAACAGATCCTTAGTAAGTGGTTAATATGTTACTAGTTAATATATTATTTGTCACTTACAAATAATTAAAATATCAATCATTTAAATGTTTATCCTTCACCGAAGATCATGAATAAATCACTTACAAATCTTTCTGCATCCCCTAATCTGAAGTGTAAACAATTCATCAGTTGTAAATGTTTTACTCATTTTTCAAAGGTCTTTCACCCAGTGTGTAATACCCACCTGATGCCCACACAACCTGTAAACGACAGGTTTGTAAAACATTTACGACTGATGAGTAGTTTACACTTTAGATTAGGGGATGCAAAAAGATTTGTTAATGATTTATTCATTATTTATTCATCAACAGCTTTTGAATACTTTGAAGTGTGTACTGCAATGTAAGGGCTGACTGGTGAGGGTAAAGATGTCTTCTCTGGCAAACATAAGCTGCGCCCCAAATGACGCACTATACACTCTGCACTTATTCACTATGTACTTATGCACTAATGCACTATGCACCATGTAGTGTATGAATTATATAAGGTTATTTAGTATTTTATAACACCCTAAACAAACTTTCACAGGAACCTCAATTTTTTTCATATCACTTCAAATTTGGAATAACTTATTTAGATGTAAGACTTCAAACTGATATCAAATTTAGGATAAAACCTGTTATGTACAATATGTATTTTATATAAAATATAATAAAAATTGTACAGTGTATTCTCTTTACAGTAAATTTAAACTTCTGTAATTTGTTAATACTTTTTTTTATTCTGCTTCTGCAGTAATCTGCTGATTGTTTTCTTTAAAAAGATACCTACATTAGATCCAAAGTGTTCATGAATTACAATTTAAGTTTGGATAAACTTAAAAAATGGGGGTGACAGTTAAGGGGTTAACTAGTCATTTTTAACCATTTACTAAGGATCTGTTTGATTATTTCATGACATGCCATTTTTCAGATAATTTACGACAGATGGGCAAATCAGCATAGTACTTACAATAAAATGAACATATCACTTATTCATAATTTATAAACACATAGTCATGTTTTGTAAATAATTAGTTCATCATTAACTAATTACTTGTAAATTAATTTGTAAATGACTTGTAAATGAATTAACAAAACATACACAAATTGTTAGCATATCACTTAATAATCATTTGTGAATGTTTTGTAAATTATTATTTCATCATTAACTAATCACTTATAAAAGACTTACAACTGAACGTTATTATAAAGTGTTACCGTTAATCCAGCCTTAAGTGTCACATTATCCTTCAGAAATCATTCTAATATGCTGAATTATTATTAAAATGATCAATATTGGAAACAGTTGTGCTGTCAAATATTTGTTTTTGGAATCTGTGATTGTTTTTTTCAGGATAGAACAGCATTTATTCAAAATATAAATCTTTTCTAACAATGCAAATCTATGCTATAATTTCTTATTATTTCAACACATCCTTGGTGAATAAACGTATTAATTTCTTTTAAAAAAGACAATAAAAATGTACTGACCTCAAACTTTTGAACAGTAGTGTATATTGTTAGAAAACCTTTCTATTTTAAATAAATTCTGTTTTTTTAACCTTTTATTGATCAAAGAATCCTGAAAAAAGTATCACAGTTTCCAAATATTAAGCATCACAACTGTTTCCAACATTTTTTCTGTATTTTTGATCAAATAAATGCGGCCTTGATGAGCATAAGAAATGACTTTAAAAAACATTAAAAATCTTACTGATTTTAAAATGTTTTTTTTTTTAAATGTTTTATTTATTTATTTATTTATTTTTTGGAAAGAAGATATTTTGAAGCATGTTGGTAACTAACAGTTGACGGTAGCCACTGACTTCCACACTTTTTTGTTTCATACTTTGGAAATCAATACCAACCTTCTTTAAAATATGTTCTTTTGTGTTCTGCATCAGACAGAAAGTCATACATGTTTGGAACGACATGAAGGTGAGTAATTTGTGATTTCATTTACTTATGTATTAATTTTTTTGGGAAAGAAGATATTTTGAAGCATGTTGGTAACCAAACAGTGGACAGTACTTGCAATTTTTTTTTTTTCATGCTTTGGAAGTCAATACCAACATTCTCCAAAATATCTTCTTTTGTGTTCTGCATAAGACAGAAAAGTCATACATGTTTGAAACGACATGCGGGTGAGTACTTTGTGATTTTATTTATTTTTTGGAGAAAGAAGATATTTTAAAGCTTGTTGGTAACCAAACAGTTGACGGTAGCCATTGACTTCCACAATTTTGCTGTTGTTTCATACTTTGGAAGTCAATACCAACATTCTTCAAAATATCTTCTTTTGTGTTCTGCATAAGACAGAAAGTCATGCAGGTTTGGAATTACATGCAGGCGAGTAATTTGTTATTTTATTTTTTGGGGGAGGGGGGATATATTGAATTATGTTTGTAACCAAACAGTTGACGGTAGCCATTGACATCCACCTTTTTTTTTTCTTTTTTTTTCATACTTTGGAAGTCAATACCAACATTCTTCAAAATATCTTCTTTTATGTTCTGCATAAGACAGAAAGTCATGCAGGTTTGGAATTACATGCAGGCGAGTAATTTGTTGTTATTTTATTTTTGGGGGGAGGGGGGATATATTGAATCATGTTTGTAACCAAACAGTTGACGGTAGCCATTGACATCCACCTTTTTTTTTCTTTTTTTTTTCATACTTTGGAAGTCAATACCAACATTCCTCAAAATATCTTCTTCTGTGTTCTGCATAAGACAGAAAGTCATACGTGTTTGGAACGACTTTGAAGGAATTTGTGATTTTATTTTATTTTATTTTATTATTTTTTTTTGGGGGGGGGGTATATTGAATCATGTTTGTAACCAAACAGATGAAAGATGAGCCACTGACGTCCAGAATTATTCTTTTTTTTTTTTTTCATACTTTGAAAGTCAATGCCAATTTGTGATTTTATTTTATTTTTTATTTTTTTGAAGGGGGGGGGGGGGGTTGTATTGAATCAGTTGACGGTAGCCATTGACTTCCACAATTTTTTTTTTATACTTTGGAAGTCAACATTCCTCAAAATATCTTCTTTTGTGTTCTGCATAAGACAGAAAGTCATGCAGGTTTGGAATTACATGCAGGCGAGTAATTTGTTATTTTATTTTTTGGGGGAGGGGGGATATATTGAATCATGTTTGTAACCAAACAGTTGACGGTAGCCATTGACATCCACCTTTTTTTTTTTTTCTTTTTTTTTCATACTTTGTAAGTCAATACCAACATTCCTCAAAATATTTTCTTCTGTGTTCTGCATAAGACAGAAAGTCATACATGTTTGGAATGACTTTGAAGGAATTTGTGATTTTATTTTATTTTATTTTATTATTTTTTGGGGGGGGGGGGTATATTGAATCATGTTTGTAACCAAACAGATGACAGATGAGCCATTGACGTCCAGAATTCTTCTTCTTTTTTCTTTTTTTTTTCATACTTTGAAAGTCAATTTTTTTTTGTGTGATTTTATTTTATTTTTTTTATTTTTTTGAAGGGGGGGGTTGTATTGAATCAGTTGATGGTAGCCATTGACTTCCACAATTTATTTCTTTTTTATACTTTGGAAGTCAACATTCCTCAAAATATCTTCTTTTGTGTTCTGTGTAAGACATACAAAAGTCATACAGGTTTGAAAGGACATGCAGGTGAGTAATTTGTGATTTTTGGGGGGGCAAGAAGATATTTTAAAGCATGTTGTTAATTAAACAGTTGATGGTAGCCTTTGACTTACACAATTTATTAATTAATTTTGTTTTACATTTTGGAAGTCAATACAAACATTCTTCAAAATATCCTCTTTCGTATTCTGCATAAGACAGAAAGTCATACAGGTTTGGAATGACATGCAGGTGAGTAATTTGTTATTTTATTTTATTTTTTGGCAGGGGAGGGGAAGAAGATATATTAAATCATGTTGGTAACCAAACGGTTGATGGTAGCCATTGACTTCCACGTATTTTTATTTTATTTTGGTTTCATACTTTGGAAGTTAATATTAACATTCTTCAAAATATCTTCTTTTGTGTTCTGCATCAGACAGAAAGTCATACAGGTTTGGAAGGACATGCGGGTGAGTAATTAGTGATTTTATTTATTTATGTATTTATTTATTGGAGTAAGAAGATATTTTGAAGCATGTTGGTAACCAACCAGTTGATGGTACCCATTGACTTCCACAATTTTTTTTTCATACTTTGGAAGTCAATACCAACATTCTTAAAAATATCTTCTTTTGTTTCTGCATAAGACAGAAAGTCCTACAGGTTTGGAACGACATGCGGGTGAGTAATTTGTGATTTTTTTATTTAGTTTTTTTTTGGGGGGGAAAGATATTTTAAAGCATGTTGATAACAAAACAGTTGACGGTAGCCATTGACTTCCATAGTATGTCAATGGCTTTTTATGTACTATGGAAGTCAATACCAATATTCTTCAAAATATCTTCTCAGAAGAAAGAAACTCATACAGGTTTGGAACAACTTAAGCATTAGCTAATGAGGAGAGTTTTCATTTTTGGGTAAGCTATCCCTTTAAAGCAATGTGATTTTATGTTTAAAAAGAAATTTTATCCTTTTACATATAAATACAAATGAGACATCTGATCTGCATTGAGACAACAAACAGCAACAGTAAAACAAATAGTAAAGAAAGCAGTACAAATGCATGCAAATATCTCACCCTATGCTATTTAAGTCCGCATTTATGTTTACACACACATCAGTTTATAAGCACATATTCTGAGCAGGATGAAAAATCCTACCATTCCCCCTGGTTCTGCTATAACACTGGGAAAAAGCAGATTAAAAAAAATGCAAGAGACAGCACAAGACATGTCACCTGCGTTCTTGAGCCCCTTTTTGCCCCCTCATCTAGTAGTCTATATGCCCTCTAATCACCAGTCCATAAACACAGCCCCGAAGACTTGCATTAAAGACTGAGAAGAGAGTGAAGGAAAACAGCATCCAAAGAGTCAGAGGTAGCCTGTATGGTATTATTAATAAGGCATTAAAAAAAGAGAGCACTTCAAAGCATACAGGAGCCATGCTATCGTACATGAAAGTAACATAGTATGGCTTAATGTCTCCTAAGGCGCCTTATGGTGATGCAGCTTTGATTTGAAATGCATTGTGTGGCAAATGGATTTGCACTAGTGGAGAGTGAGGACGCTGTGTGGGAACACGCCATAATTTAAAACCTGACCTCACAAGCTCTTCAAAGCATTCGTGAGTGAGGATGTTTGGAACTCGATGATGGGGTTTCACTACATAAACAAGGCCTGACCACACTTGGAGGTTCCAGCGTTGCTGTTGCTAGAGTTTTTTTCGTTTTCCGAGGATGCTTTTCCCTTTGGGAAATAGTCATATGGACCAAGAAGCTGAATTGTAGTTTATTAGGATAATATAAGCCTGAGGAGATCATTAAGAATTTTTAGCTGTTAACAGGCAGATTTTTTCAGCCAAAACCATTAACCACCCAAAATCAAACCTCTGCCTCAGCCTCAGTCTTAGCAGAATAGAAGGGCTCCGGGATGCTACAGCACCGCATGCTGTTCTGACAGAGGATGTCTTAATCACTGAGGATAATCAGGCTTATTTAGCTGCTGAGAATTATGGGCAGAAATTTTAAATGATAAGCAAATGAGGCCGTTGAAAAGCTATGTCAAGGAGGTGGCGCAGCCGATTAGCCTACTAGTGCTTTTCGGCACGGACTATGCCCTGGAGTATAGGGTCATTCTTCCAACAGGACTCAACTGCTGGTTGACAATACTAAATGTTCCCACCTTGCCTCTTGGAAACAAGATGCTTACAGACGGATTGGGGGTGGGAATTCTGTCTCACGTTTGCTTCCCCTGGCAAATGACACACTTCATGGTTAAAAAATGTTGGGTCCCTGAACAGACTTCACAGTTATATAAATAAAATGTGTGGCATAGGGACAAAAATGGTCATATTTAATCCCACTTTGAACCCCAATTAGGGAATTGAAGTCTTCCCACCCCCATGCCTTCTGTATCATAATTGTTTTCTCTTTTCTAAAATGTCATGTACACCTCAAATGACCTTTCGCGTGTTTGTTCAGGACTCAGGATGGCCTCACACAACCCCAAAGCACCTCTAACAAAACGAGAAGAAAATAAAACAGTACCATTCACTGACAGAATGAGAAATGCGACTTGCTCACATGCAAAAGGGTTTATCGAGTCCGTATGGCTTTGTCAAAAACAAAGACCTAAAAAGACAAATGAAATTTTTTAGACAATAAATAGTAACAGATTCAGGCATTACACTAACCACAAAAACCAAGAGCGACATTAAAGCAACCTAAATGACTGTCTCTGTCATAAATAGAAACATCAGTTACAGCAAATTACACCAAAACAATGAAGAGTTTGTTTAGATTTTTTTCCCTCTTCGCCCTGTATATTATGATTCCATTTTTTTATTTTTCTTGCAAACTTAACTCTGTGGGATGTTATAATATTCCATAGCCTACAGATATTGTTCTTGATATCCCTGCTTTTGTTTACTTACGTTGTCGGAACACACTATTTTTTTTTTTTCACACCACAGGACATACCAGCAAAGCATTATTTCTCTGTGAGCATTAACTTCAAAAATGTTTTCAATACACATTTCACTTTATGTAAAATTCTAAATAAGACAGCTCTGTGGGTGCCCCATGACCCTGAAAATCCACTGCAGCTCTATTATTTGTCTAGCGAGCTGCGGGCGTCCCAAGTTTCTTAGGAGATAAGCAGTCCTAGCTCTATCAAAAAATACAAAGCTTAATGTGTCAGAGAAGGATAAGGAAAAAAGCAAAATGAGGAGATTTGCGCAAATCAAACTGACTAAGACAGAGAAAAACAGGATAAAAGGAGACGGTACGTTTGCGAGTAACCCCAATAACACCATGTTTAGTTGTAGGGTAAAATACACCATCCTGTGTATCCAAAGCAATAAAATCATTTCTTTGTGCACTTCACTCAAGCTAATGCTTTTTTAAAGCACATTGTCAAACCTGACCAAAAAACAATGTGCTGATTCAATGAAACGCTTGGACATGGGCGATTAAAAGGGGTGCTAGCTTTTCGGGGCAGATGAAAATTGGGGTATTTCGAGGGCTTTGGGAACAGGGAGGGCGATAGGAGGAGGGGGAAATGAAAGGAAAATGCCAGTAGTGCCCACTCAGCTATTTTCCCAGTCAAGATCAAAGACAGCGCTGGACTGGCCGCACCGCGGGAAACTTGAAATGTGCCCTGCCTTTGTTTGCTGTTGCTAGGAGACTTCCAGACAGCCAAAAGTGTTTTCAGAAAGCTACAGGATCAAAAACCATTTCAAATATATATTTTAAGACTGTCATGTTTGAGACTGAATATTGCAATTTACTAAGCCATTCAACAAACACAATAAATACTGATTTAACTACATAACGTGTATTGAGCATAAGAAAAAGCAGCCTTTCTCTTTTCCCCCTTTTTTTGGGGGACGTTTAGTTTCCCTATATACATAAGCTGTCCTGTACCTACAGAGCTTACATTATACTCAGTTTTATGTGGGCTTTTGTGTGTGTGTGTGTGTGTGTGTGTGTGTGTGTGTGTGTGAGAGAGGGAGAGCAAGAGCGAAAGGGAGAGATTAATCATCAGAGCATGTATATTTCCTCCACTTAAGCAACAATTCCATTAATGGGTGTCTTGAGTGCGTGTTACTGGGAGCTCATTAGCCATTATTAGTCTAACACTCAAATAAATGTCAGAATGTGCTGAGCAAGAGCTGCTGGTAATAGGCCCTGGGTATTATCAAGACTGCTCATTTAGAAATGTGTGTCATATCTGATAAAGAAAAATGTGAACCGCGGTGTGCTGATCATAAACCCCTTTTATATTTACTGTACGTGGAGTAATTAATGCGAAGGCTCAGTGCAGGCTCAGTCTGACGCCATCTTGAGTGTGGCACGCTAAGTGCTCGAGGCCCATTGAAGGAACTAGATTGGCTCATGAAGAATAAATAGCCAAGTAAGTGTATGCGTGTAAATCCTTGCAGTTACTTAACCTGAATACAATATGTGAGTGTGCTGAGCCCAGACTCGCACAAGCGGGAAGGAATTCTATTCTGTCACTGGACCGCATCCATGCCCTTGAGTGAAGCAGTGTACTTGGGACACAGATCACCAATCCTCTTGCACAACTGAACTTCAACTTACTTTGCTTACTATAAATCACCTGTATTAAAACTGATGGCTTGCTTTATTGTTTCAGGTAATGCACAATAATAACACAAACTTTGAATTTGATCAGCATCAGTTCCCAAATATAATGTGCTGAGGGCATATTTAGGGATCCAAGTAGCTGGTTCCAATTACAATTATTTATCTCCCTTAAAACTGAAAACTGAATGTACATGGAGGAGAGAAATGTGACTCTGGACCTCAAAACCAGTTGTAAGTAGCACAGGTATATTTGCAGCAATAGCTAACAATACAAAAAGTGTAGTTTTTATGCCTAAAAATCATTAGGATATCAAGTAAAGATCATGTTCCATGAAGATATTTTGTAAAATTCCTACTGTAAATATATTAAAACTTAATTTTTGATTAGTAGTATGCATTGATAAGAACTTCATTTTGACAACTTTAAAGGCGTTTTTCGGATTTTTTTTTTTTTTTTTTTTTGCACCCTCAGATTCCAGATTTTAAAATAGTTGTATCTATTTTATCTATGGCAAATATTGTATTATCCTAACAAATCATAGATCAATGGAAAGCTTATTAATCAGCTTTCAGATGATGTATAAATCTCAATTTAAAAAAATTTACCCATATGACTGGTTTTGTGGTCCAGGGTCACAAATGTGAAATATGGCCCACAAAGCCCAAAATGTAGCTATTTTCCTGTGTACTCAGGAAAATAAGGTGCATATGTAGTGCTAGAGACTTTTTCTAGTCACTTAGATATGTTTCATTAGCCATGTGAAATAAGTGTTTCATAACCATGGATTAATCATAATTATAGTTTCCGTGGCTCATGCACTCAAGATCTCTAACACCCCATTTATTTTCACTTTGAAAAATTGAACTAATTCTGTACCAATGAACAGCCAATGAATAATGCTGGGGTTATTTTACTAAAAAAGGTTATAATCCATAAATGTTATAAATAATTTTGATTACGTTTGCTACATATAGACTGTAGAGGACATGAGGAGACCCTACGAAAGTTGTGGGGCTGACAGTTGGTGGCTAAAATGACTGTTTTAAGTATATTATTTATGTTACTATATTATATTATTTTACATTTACATTTATTCATTTAGCAGACACTTTTATCCAAAGCGACTTAGAATTGTGGATTTAGCGCTGTGCAACGAATCGTGATTAATTGCATCCAAAATATAAGTTTTGGTTAATATATTTGTGTGTGTGTACTGTGTATAGACTGAGCATAAGAAATACACATACAGTATATATTTTAAATATATTTACATGTATTTACATGCATATATTTTTATACATATAATTTTTATATATATAAACATATTTTTCTTAAATATATTATACATGCATGTGTGTGTATTTATATATATATATATATATATATATATATATATATATATATATATACATAATAAATATACACAACACACACACACTATGTACACAGAAACTTTTATTTTAGATGCGATTAATCGCGATTAATCGTTGCCCAGCAGGAGGCTAATTTATTTATTTGTATAGAGCTTTTCACAAAAGCTTCAGAGCATCAAAGCAGCTTTACAGTAACTGTGCTTGGACAATTGCGTATTTTCAGCCAATCAGATTTCAGTGCCATAAAAAGGAGGAGAAGAATGAATGGTTTTCTCCAGCTTGGACAGTAGGTGGCGATATAACAGTAAAATTGAATGTTTATATAATTTAAATTTAAATTTATAATTTAAATAAAACAGCGCATTTTTATTATTTTAGACAATGAATTATGAATAACTAAAGGTATTATACAACATTATTGTACTTGGACCCCGGTAATTTCTGTTTGCGGTTTTATCTGTTATTGTTCACATGAGCGCCGTTGATGTATTAAGGTTGTAGAATCGACGTTTTACTTAATGGAAGAAACAACAGTGTGAGCGCCATGAGAGTCCAGCCGAGAGTGACCTTCATGTCTGGAACGATTAAGATTAGAATCGTGCAGCGTCTGCCTCTTGTTTTCAAGAGCTTGAGCCAACTGGCACAGGCCGAGTGTTCTCTCCCAGCTCTCCGTCTGCCGCAGCGACAATGACAACCAGTTACCGCATGGCGTGCAAAGATGACAAAAATACTTTCACGCCAAGGGATTTTATTCTGTCCAGGCAAACATCACGCGATTACCGAGAGCCGTCCACTCTTGTTTAAAATAATTGTTGCTCACGCTTAGTAACGCTGTACGGTTTTGATCTGAGAGCTTTTGGTTGATCTTTGATTTTACAACATAAACCAGTTTAATGAGCGCGTATATGTGTACCGATTTCAGATCATCTAAGCGTTCAAAGTCCAGAGCATTTGTATGTGAACTGCAGAAGTTGTTTAATATGCTGCAACTGTTGTCCGACGTGTATGCTGTTGCCACCGGCGCTGAAGTCTCAGTGGAGAACATCTTACTGAAAAGCAAAAGCTATGCTCCGTTTGTTTACTACTTTTTTTTTTCTCAGCATCATTTCATGGCTGTCTCTTTCTGCGCAGCGTTTAGTCTCAATAGGATAGAGCCTGTTCTGCTTCACGCACTTTAGTCTGGATCCTCCCCAGTGTGACATCATCTGTTGTACTTTAAGGGTTTCTAGTGCCACCTCTCAACAGCAACATCACTCACCTGGAACACACGCCAAGAGACGTTCAGAAAGCTCTGGTACTCTGCTAACAATATAATAAATCATTCAGAATAACAAAATGACAGGAAAAAATTTTTTGTTTTTGTATATCAAATTACTCTATATATATTTAAGAGGCTGTTTACTTGTAAATAAGAGAACTTGTCACGCTATATCTAAAATGTAAAAAAAAAAAAATCTAAATAAAAACAGGGTAACACTTTAGAATAGGTAACACTTATTCACTATTAACTACGACTTTTCCCTCAATAAATTCCTAATTTGCTGCTTATTAATAGTAAGGTAGTTGTTAGGTTTAGGTATTGGGTAGGATTAGGGATGTAGAATAAGGTCATGTAGAATAAGGCATTAATATGTGCTTAATTAGTACTAATAAATGGCCAATATTCTAGTAATATGCATGCTAATAAGTCGTAGTTAATAGTGAATAAGTGTTACCTATTCTAAAGTGTTACCAAAAACGGAATTAATTTGCAAATCATTTTCTAATATTTATGTAGAACAATTGGACTTAAATTAAATGAGATGTGTAATAGATTATCTGTACATTTTAAAATGGTCTTGCAACAGGGAAAGAAAAAGAGTAAATCAAACTATTATGAAGCCACAACGGTGAAAAACGTAAGAAATCTTGACCATTTTATGGTGTAAATGTATAGTATATAAATTTGAACCTAAAGCTGTTGTTAATAGGTTTTGTTCTTATTTCTTCTTCTCATTATTCCAAATTGTTAATGTTTGATTTTATTTGCAACTACCCAGTTACAGACTATGACCGCCTTTTCAGAGAAAACTAGACGTTTTTTGCTTGTTCCCTGATTTATAGGTTTGTAGACCATATTATATATTATATTATATTACATTAAACACATGATAATAAAACAAGCATGTTTACAACAACTCAACAGCTGATTTGTCCCACCCATTACATACCGATTAAGTTGAAACAACACAAGTGCGTGTAATTTAAAGAAGAAATGCTGTTTAATTAGCAATAATTAGAGAAACTTAAGTGTTTTTTCTTTGGTACCGAGCACAACTAGTTTATTTTCTTCCAGCATGTGACCGCTGCCTGAACCCTGAACCCCGTGGTGACAATAAAATGTTTCGGTTCTTCGGAATTCCATAAAAGCTCAAACGTTTATAACGTTGCGAGGCAAAAGGTGCTGGAAGAGAGAAAGATTTAGTAATGGTAATTAAGAGATGGGATTCTTGACTGAAAGGTCACTGAGGCCAGAGTTACTTCATCTTAGGGCACCGTCGTGGGTTAATCATTGGAGCCTGTATGACCTGTGGGCTTTATGAACGCAGAAAAATAAACTGTGTGTTTACGTAAATGGCGTGAGTGATACAGAGAGTGTGTTTAGACTAATATAGGCTATAACAATGAAGCTTTGCTAACTAACAATCTTGGCAGTTCGTCAAAAAAAAACTAGGTATGTTTTTTTAATACGCAGCTAATGTGTTCATTAGATGTGTGAGATTGTTTTCTTCTTAATATAATTTAGTATTAAGTAGCGTATAGCTTCGTAGACATAAGAGTGCGGCTGGCTGACGTCACAGCCTGAGAGTCACCCGCCGTGTGTACGCGTCTCTAAGTAAGGACTTATCTACAAAAAAAGTTCTGGCTGACAATGTGGGTGGACAGGGCGTGAAACTACTATCATCATCAGTTTTGAATGAAAGAAAGAAAACATATATACAACAAAAAGGGAGGCTCATTCCAATTCAGCTGCGTTGTTAGGACAACGAGAACCATCCCTCAGATGATTAGTTCCACTTCAAAAGAATTTACTTTCCGGCGGTGAAAACGTCCCCCTTTTGTGTCTGTACACAGAGTTTTCAGTCGCAAAAAGACGACGACTAGTATGTTTAGTCAGTCTGTTTATTTTTTCTTCTGTTCACAGTACAATTGTATTAAATAAATAGAGGAGTCACCACAATGGTCGAGAAGTTCATAAACATGTATGGAAGATTTAGCATTCTTTTGTAGTCAAAGCACAAAGCACTGGTCACATTCAAGTTGAGATGGGGAGGTAACAATAATAGCTGAAGCAACAAGTTTTCCACGTACAAAAGTTTGGTCTCCAAGAATTGATATACACGACCTGTGCAAGCAGGACAATCCAATAATTGATCAATACTTATAAAAGATGAGGACGTTTCATCAGAATGTAGGCCTATATGAAAATGCATGAAAGATATAAAACACAGCAAAACAATCAATAGTGCCTGAGTCAGGTTTGCTTTCATCTCAAAGCTATGTCAATAGCAACTGAAGTTTGTGTGTGCAAACTACAGAAACAAGACATTTGACTCTGAAATAGACTGCAGAGCGAGGCAAAGGTTGATATCACGATAGAATTACAGGTCGGTGTCCTCGCCGAATCCTCTTTAAAGCTATCACACCTCGCATCCCTGTCATGATATCAGTTGACACTGTTCATTTGCCCAGTGACCCACATCACAGTGCACTTCCCTCGGTAAATATACCCACTTAACTAAGTTTAGCTGACTCTCTCTCAGCTTGGAGTACAGGAGGTTGAGAGGACAGTATGGAGACATTTGAGTGGGGTGCCAACAGGGGGCCTATATCTCTACAAGTTTGCATTAAACATATCATTCAGCCCTGAATGTCTCGGGTTAAGTGTTTAATTTTCAATTTGAATGCATAACTTCATAGCACATTTTCCTATCTGTAATCCAAGTCCTTTTATACATTATCTAAGCCAAATGTTTTTTTGTAAAACATATTCAGCAAGTTTTAGCCTATAAAAATATTTTAGGGTTGTGCATACACTTTTAATAAAGAGCATGCAGAACTTGCAGAGTATGCAGCATTCTAATAAACAACCAAAACCTAGACTGGAATATACTGGTTAATAAACAATTTTAATGTTTAATTTTAGAGCTTTCGCATATTTAATATTTTCCGTGCTGGGAAGGTCACATGGTAATTAACTCCTTCCAAATTAATAATTTTATAGAATGTAGTTCTGCGGCTGGTAATATTCACAAGATATAATTAAATCACTTGACCTCGCTTATGATCAGTCTATCATCATCATATCCAACCTTTTGCTTCATGTGTATGGATTTATTAACGGGTTATATACAAAAGAGGATTTGGGTCCAATAATACAACATTATATTTTCATAGACATTTACTCACATAAGAAATCCAAGATCAAAAGAGAGTGAAGTGCATATAAATAAATATAATTACATTTCAAGGAGTGTAAAGAGAAAAAAAAATCAAAGCATATTATAGACATACATTTTTCCTAAACCATTATGGAGGGAAGGTCTGACATATGAAAGAAAGAAAACATTCTTGACTTGAGCTCAACTAATTGCTTCTTTCATCTATCCAATTAAAGGCTGAAATTGAATCCAAGTAGTATTGCATGTTTTGATAACTCATCATACGCTCTTGCCTTCTAATCAACACAGAATAATATGTTCATTGCACATTAATTCTCAGCTTGAATATTAGCTACTTTGGATATTGATTCCAATCAGCTTCTCAAGGTATAGAATCCCTTGCATGACTAAGAAGACTAGTTGACATGTATGAGAAACCTGAAGGACAGCGTAAAGCTCCCAACCAGATCCTCCCAACCAGCGGGTGGTAGATTCAGAGAGGGTGTTTTTAGGATGTAAAATGATAAAAGGCATTTAGCATAAACCAAATTCTGTTTCTCTCACAAAGAGATCTCCATGCATACATCACGGATGATCGCTTTCTCTTGTTTTGTTATCAACACTCCAAGGGCAACTAAGCCTATCGGTGATAAAATATGAGATAAGCAAAATGAGATGGTAATGTTTTCATTTGGGAAATATACAGGCCAGGTCTAAAAGAAGAGCACCTCAAGTGAAACTAATAATAGTGTCTACTGTATGTGTTGCAGCCTTCTTTATAAAAAAAAAAAAAAAATGTGTATTCACATTGTAGATCTAATATATGGGTCACTAGGATTTCAGAGAGGGGGATAAAAAAACAAAAAACAAAACTGGAAATACAAATAAAGGGAAAATATGCAGTGCTGAGTAAAGATCTAAGCAACCCAGTTGCTATTAAAGAAATTATTTGGGGAAAATAACTGCTCTGAAGATTAATTAACGGAGTTAGATTCAACTGATTGAAAGGGAATATGGCCCCGCACAAGCAGGCCTAATTATATCCAGCTCTTATTTGTCTTATTAGGCATTGTAAACAAAAATGTCACTGACTTGTTCAGAAGGCAGTGTATTGTTAGAAACAAATCTATTATATATTTTAATCAGAAAGACCATCATGATAACAATATCTGGTTGGAACATGTACAGTCAAACCAAAATGTATTCAGATACCTTCAAAACTTCTCACATCAGTTTATTAGCTATAGTTTAGAAAATGGTAATAAAATATGACAAGAACTCAAGAGTTAAATGGTTTTATAACCAATTAATTTTCATAATGTCAGATAACTTTGATAGAAAGGTATGTAACAAAACATGGTCAGGTCAACATTTTGGGTCCCAAATTTTTATTATTTAACTGTATGAACAATTATAATAATATATAATATGTCACGGTTTACTTTATTTTGCTATCCTCACTTACATAAATTAACTATAGTGTCCTGCAAAAATTATATCTGGTGTCTGAACAATGTTTGGTTTGACTGTATATGCAGATTTTATGGATATATAACATGTATTTCAATTTTACATAATGGCGACATGGTTAATACCTAAATTAGCTTAAAATATCTCTCGACCTTTAACTCACTGGTGTTGCTAAGGTTGCGAGTATGGAGTCCTAACGAGCCGTAATTGTAGCGATAAAAGCCATGCAGCACTTAAATACTCACATGGGTAAAGGTTCACAGAAGCCCACCTTTATTCACTCTGGGCCCCTCCCTCCAGAAACTGCTCCACCAATCTCAATGTGAGACTGCAGTGACCTGATATCTTACAAGCCAAAGGGGATTTGTGCTGCCTTCACATCCCAGCATACATTTTCATGAGACATGACTTTTTTATTCTTTTAGCAGACTGAAAATACATTGAACCCCTACAGATATAAAATGAAATTACATAACTTAGACTTACGTAACTGGAAAAAATATATTGTTATAAATACAACAGCTGTAACGCACGTTTATGCAAGGATAAGCCAGTGATGGATGTGTTAATTACCTCGTTTCTATTCCTCTCTAATGTAAGGCTAAAGAATTCGAAGAAAATACATTTGATCCTTTCATCTGCACAGATGTTTTATTCCCCAAGCCAATCAATATCTAAACCAGGATTTATCCAGTGCGTGATAGTAACTCCACGTCTGTGGACGTCCATGATTCAAAACACGATGCAAAATGACCTTCATACATAAAGCTGTCAGTGCAATTTGTGCATGTTGAAAAGGGAAAAACATCATCTGACCAATGCTAAAATCAAAGACACAAGTCCTGCAAAGCCAATATGATAAGCCTAACTGATCCAGGCACTGGACTCGGCTAATGAGGAATTAAAATGACATGCATATTTATCTGTTTTGGTAAGCTAAATGTATGTTACACTGTCTGTAACCCCTTGCGGACTGATCAGCCAAACATTTTGGTTTATAGTATCTATTGTGAAAGCATATTTTGTAGCAGAGGCAGGTTGAAGTAAAGCTTTTCTCTTTTTTTACCACCTCACTCTTCCATCTAGTTCTGCGCCCTAGAGTGACGGGTCAGCACCAAAGCAAATCCGATTTGTCCCAACCATTAATGTCACGGCCTTTAAGCTACATATCATCACAGAGAGTACGCTTGCTCAATCTGTAATTGAAATAGCTTGGGGAGAAACGCTGAGCCCTGGTTGGCCCCCTGAGCCTGCTTTATCCACTCCACCATCCATCACTGTTCACTATGGCCTCAAGGTGCTGGTGTAATGCTGTGAGGTTAACAGTGAGATCAACTTAAAGACGTGCACGTGCCCGTTTTCCTTTACCTGGCCCACGGGCCCAAGCATGTGCACATGCGACATACACATCAGCTAAAAATACATAGAGTGTCAGGTGTACCTCAGTTCAGCTCTTGTGCTAGTTTGAAAGCGATGATAGTTGCAGGCTCAGAGGATGGCTGAACTTCAGTTGTGGAAGTGATCAGAAGGCCCATCTCAGCTTTAGATGTGGAGTTCACAGGACTGATTACACAGAGCCCTTGTGATGCATCCTTCTACAGATGAAATTAAACACCCACTATTACACACTACTTTGAAACACCGTGGACCCTGATCAATGTGATTCCAGATTCAAAAGCACACTATAAAAGAAAATGCTTTTCATTAAAAATTCAAATGCGATATTTTGAGACAGTCCACTAAAGTGATGGTGCTGAGGGAACCACAAAAGACAACGTTCAACTCTAGGTCTCCAGGTCTCTTAAATCCAAAGGAAGCTGCTGCTCAACCAGTTCAGATCAAAGCTACTTTGTGCAAGCATTCAAGATGTATTCTGTATTGCGGGTGGAAGTGGTTAAAAATAAAAACTGATTTGGATTTTAAAAATGTATGAGAAATTAAAACTCTCTTTGTTAAGGCCACAGTATAAAAGACTGGATAAATAAGCTCCAGTGTGTCTTTTTAAGCATGTTCAGCTGGCCTCTCACATACATGAAGGCTGCCAAAAATGCCCTTGCCAAGACGTGGAGGACACAGTACGTGCTCTCCAAGTTGATCTTTACCGAAAAGGATCTGGAAGCAAGATCAGAGGAATTGGCCGATGGCCATGGTCACCCCTCTGAAAGCATAGCACTGGTGCTCAGAGTCAGGGGCATCCTCAAAGTCGCCCCCTTTCAAAAGGGGCAAATCCACAACATTTGCTAAAGTGGATTTAGCGACTAATGGTAAGAGAATTGTTCTCTTTGTTCGTCTCCAATGGAACACACAGGCTTCGACCACATCGGCCGACACTTCAGCTATTATTGCATACTGCCACGAGATAACCCAGACACAAGCCACACCTGCAAGCCGATTGGCTGAGCGAAGACCTTTACTGTCTTCCCTGCTGCCCTAAGACGCCATCATCAGAGAAATGTCTTATGTAAGGCATGGATAATGGATGAAAAAGAGGGTGCAAAAAAGATTTTTAAAGTAATGTCCATTGGGGTGAATTGCAATCCTAAAAATGCATCAAAAGACAGAAATGCATCAGATATTGGGCTGGGCGGAGTTTCCTCCCACTCCCAAACCGCAGCTGTGCTGAATGGAAAAGCCCCATAGCAAAAGCCCCGCACTAGCCTCATTTTGGTGGACTTTCTGAGGTTTGACAAGAGAACGGAATGTCCGGCAAGTGAATAGATGGGTATTTAATAAGCTGTGGTACCAGCTGAGCTACACAGGGGGCTGGCACCACCATCACTGACTCAAGAATACTGCACTGCGGATGAAGATGGAAAAGAAAACCAATCGACTGCACCGCTAGCGGTGCGAATCTAAAAAGCTCAAATGTGATTTTTAATGCAAAACTGTATCAAAATATACCATTTTACATAAGAATTCCCTACAATTAAAGAAGCGGTTCACCCATACATTAATTTTTCTTAGTGTTTTTTTTTTTGTTTTTTTTTGTCCACGTAATGAAAGTCAATGGCGATTTTCAATAATAAAAAAAGAAACATTGAGTGAAATATCTCCTTTTGTGTTCCACGTATGTGACCCCGCACCACAAAAACCAGTCATAAGGGTATTTTTTTTTAAATAGGGATTTATACATCATCTGAAATCTGAATAAATAAGCTTTCCATTGATGTATGGTTTGTTAGGACAATAATTGGCCAAGATACTGAGAATCTGAAGGTGCAAAAAAATCTAAATATTGAGAAAATCGCCTCTAAAGTTGTCCATATGAAGTTCTTAGCAATGCATATTACTAATCAAATATTAAGTTGTGATTTATTTACAGTAGGAAATTTACAAAATGTCTTCAAGGAACATGATCTTTATTTAATATCCTAATGATTTTTGGCATAAAAGAAAATTTGAGAATTTTGACCCGTGCTACTTACAACTGATTTTATGGTCCGGGGTCACATACGAAATACTGACTTGGATTGACACAAGGACACAAGTCCATGAGGACAGAATTTTCATTTTTGGGTGAACTAACCCTTTAAAATATGTTTTTAACACGTGGTAATTCTCAAGTTAGCGCTTAAGCATATCTAAATGAAACTAGGGAAACAAATTATCTCACAGAGATTCACAGGAAGCTTGACAACTGAAAACACGACACTATCTCTGAGTTCGGCGTCTTGTACGAGTCTCACGTTTCATGTTTTTGATAGCCTCATTACAGCCTCACCTCTAAAATCAATTTGCCTGTGTCTGTAGCATCACTCTCATTACACACTGGGTAAGCAGGAAGAGCGCGTGCGTGTGCGCCAAAACCCTCAAAGCCTAACAAACCCTGTTTGGAAAGAGATAAATGAAAGCAGGACTAAGAAGAAAACACAGTATGAGTGGACGTTGGCGACTCTGTAAACGATCTGAAGGACAGAAGATCAAAAAAGGTGAGTTTTGTGATTTGAGGTTCACGAAACATTGTGGCACCCACCTGCCACAGGACCACTCTGCTGCACAGATTAAGGGGCCGGTATAAGGGAGTCATGGGAGAAGAGGGTAGCCAGGAGCACAGGCAGAGCAGCAGATGAGAGAGTGCAAAAGTGGGCTGCTATGTAC
Organism: Garra rufa; assembly: GCF_049309525.1. NCBI lineage: Eukaryota > Metazoa > Chordata > Actinopteri > Cypriniformes > Cyprinidae > Garra > Garra rufa. Next base: position 32,994,117 of record NC_133376.1, read on the forward strand.
AGGAGGGGGTTGGGATGAAAAGAAGCCCAAGTCAGGGAGCACCAACACCACTGGCTTGACCTGGGGACGACTGGAAAAGGCAGGAATCCAATTAAAATCACACCCCATCGGCCTGCACAGCCACCACCCCCTCACCAGGCTGACGCAACTTCACACTGCTCCTGCTAGATGTGTCATTTTGAGCAGGTGGAACGCAGCAGACACTGAGATCATATAGTCCTGGTCACACTTTGAGGATGCAATGGTGAAATAGTCTATGATACACTATTTGCAAGAGTAAATGGAGTAGGTGTGTGTATATGCATGAAGTCGAATATATTATAAGTTGTCGCATATTATAGCCAAAAATGCAAACTAACCTTCGCCATACATCCTTGTTGCTAGGCAGAAAGCGGTCGGTAAAAAGTGGTAGAGAGTGGCAGCGAGGTATCGTCTTATTCACATTAAAAGAACCATATTTAAAACAGCTAAAGCTAAGAAATGTTCTATATTTTTCTATATCATGCTATTGGCAAAGCAAAGTAAGAATATTTTCAAACAACATGAGTTTAGGAAAGAGATCTGAATTCTGCCTGATCAAAATGCACATCACCACTGCACTTGCAAAACAGAGTAAATACGGAATAGACTAAACAGAGACACTATTCAGGGTTATTTAAATTCTCCTAAGGGTTGCTAAATCTATGATGGCGTAAAATAAAAAATCTAAAAACAAATGTAAACTTGCTGGTCTTAATGAAACAATACAGTAAAACTAAATTAGGATTTAAGCATTTAAAAAGACATTTGCTTTAAATTTGGAAAGCAGACTGCATGTATGCTCATTGGATTGCATGAATGTAAAAATTAAGCTACGTAATAGCTTTACAACAGTTCACTGCAAATATTGTTATACATGCAATCACATTGCCTTAGGATTTCAACTTAAAAAAACACACATTAGAACTCCACAAAAGCACTGTACAATCACAGGGTCAAGTATCTGCTAATACTGCGAGTTTACCAAGCAATTGCACGATATTATCCAATCTTCACATACGATTTTGTCATTTGATTTCAATCACAGGATAGTTTGAGGAACAAAGATATCAAAACAGCCAAATTAAAGCCTGTTCTGTAATTTTCTAATTTTCTATGACTAGCAACACTAGTCCTAAATAAAATCATTCTGACAGAAATTGATTAATGTGAACAAAAATGTTCAGTTCTATTGTTTATATATATAATAACACTAAGAAACAACTGAAACATATATTGTAATTTTTTTCTATTGTTTTCAGTTACATTTCTCATCTAATTTTGTCGCCGTTTTGTTAATGACTATATTTTCATACAGATTTTTAAATCATACACACTAGTCATTATTTGTGCTGGAAACAAGATTCCACACGCAAGTTGAGCAAGGAAAATATTTTCTTTCGACTGCAGTTTACTTAGCGTTTTGAGTGGTATCATATTTTTACAGAAGAAAACAGTGGAACTACCTTAACAAATAAGAGAGAATCAGTTTGGATGAATTATGACAAATGCATTTTTATGTTTTTAGCATTTGACCTACACACCACATTAATGCAAGTATCTCTGTGTTAAACACCCTCTCAAATGATTATACAATTATATATAAAACAAACTGTTTAACTTCAGCTGACTGAAGAACAGAAACACAGGATTTCGATTGCAAATTTGTAAATATTTCCTCAAAACAAAATACAAACCTAGCATCAGACTGTCACAAATAAACTTCCTGTGCTCTCTTTTCAATTTCCTGCCAGTGTTTAAAACAGAAATTTCAACAACTTGATTTGAATGCACCGCATTAGTCCAGCACTGATGGTGTGAGGTTTCAGAGAAGAGCAAGTTTTACTTTTGCCATATGACCTTTCTAAGGTTGTTTACGATAGCTAAATAAATGAACTGAAAGATGTTGGAAGCCCCACAGAGTCAAAAAGGCTTGGTAGCCCCTTTTCCAGTAAACCTACGGTCTCTTTTTCTCAAGCCTCAAATACTCAAAAGAAAAAAAATACAGAGGTTCACTGTATTCCTTGGTCACCGATTTTTCACCAGTTTCTCTCTATAAGTAGGTTGTGATGACTGATGCCTGAGGCACCATCCTTGACAGTGGGAACTGTGCTCTTAAACTATGAATGAAATGCATTATTGTAATAACCAACCTGGAAAAAAATGAGTCTTTTAAAATGCTATGCATCCTGGTCATTAGTGTTAGCTGCTTCACAGCACAGAGTGTTAGAAAGGCAAGTTACTCGCATTACAAATTGAGCACTACCCTGCAATGCTCTGCCACTTCATAACACCACACACACACCAAAAGAAATCTGGCCGAAACAGGAGTCTAAAATGCCTAAGTGCAAACTCTATGATATAATATAACAAGACAGTTGCAACTGTAGATTCAACAGTGGGCCACTACCAAAGCATCCAAATATCATTGAGGTCAGTTTTCAGATTTTTCAAAATATTGAATCAATGCAAAGCATTGCACAAACTAAAGAACTGAAGACAAAACTGAAAATATTCAAAAGCAGTTTGGTTATGCAACTGGTGTACTAAAAGAGCTGTGGACCTTAGGCTAATAATTTGGGTTTCATTGTGTGGTACCTTCTGAATTAACCTAACATTTCTTTCATCACCACCAAAGTTCTTTGCTTCTTTTCAGTTGTAGGCTGTTATTTGGTTCTTGATAACAGAAGTGAGATTACAGCCGCCTTGTACTTGACGGAAAAGTATTTGAGTTCATTGTCAGTTCTTGTACGATAATAAATTCTCTAGTACACAAAAAATTAGTGAGAAGTCTACCGAAAACGACACACTCGTATATTAAGTAAGTGAGTGCGGTTGCGATCATAAGTGCAAAGGCCTATATCCTCACTTACACCTTTATTTATGCCGTGCCATAACGCACTAGTTTATATAGCAATAAAGTTAATAGCAAACAAAATTATCATAACAGAGTTGGCAAAGATTCCAGACACAACGGGTTAAACTGAAAAGAAAATCACGATAATTTGAAACCTGCTGGAGTTCATTCAAGGTGAGGCAACTTCGGCCGTAAAAATCGCCTGAATGGAAAACAATGTCATTATTAGAGTTGTAACTTTTTTAAATTAATTGTTTTAGACACTGCTCACAATTCTGAAAGTTACTAAAAGAAGGCCTATATAGTTTCTTCTTTTGGAAATTTAATTCCAAAAGTCTAAACACGCATATGGTATCCGTTATATAAACTGGCAAATCCAGAAGTATTATACTAAACTCACGCACGTTTCCTTTGAGAAGCATTGAGTTTAAATCACACGCCTGATCAAAGAGAATAGAGATACTTTAATGAAACTTCGAATGCATAATTAATTGTACAGTATATACAGTAGAATCTTAATTAAACACTTTAATTCTAATGAAGGGGGGCTGATGTCTAATGATCGCCATAAAATTATTAAGGCATGAAATGCTCTCATTGTTGCTGTAGTGTGAAAATCTTAAAATAATTTGCGTCAGGCCTCATCAAATGTGTTCACCTTCACACACATCAAGACAACTATGTTTTTTAATTCGAATAACTTTCGAACTACATTTAAGCTGTGACAGAAAATGCATTTAAATCCATGTTGTAGTTTACAAAAAAAGACTCACGTTATTAAGTTTTATTGTCACTTTACAAGAGATAAACCTCTTCTTTCAGTACACATCACATATACGGAGGCCCTGCCTCTACAGAACCTCAAAATAATACGCCATTTATTTTTGTACCTGTGCAGAAATAACTTACTTTATTATTTCGACCTATATATTCCACTCCATTTGTGGGCACCTGGTTTGTAGATATTTTATAGTTTATATATGAATTATATTTTGGCAACTTGTCTTTACTTTTATAGATATTTTGGCAATGCTAAGTAAGCTATTTACAGTTGAGGAAAAGTCACCGACGTCTCACCAATACAAGAACATAATGTACAACAGAAAAACTCACAGTAACAAATTGCACTATCCTATTTAGTAAGACTGCAGGACAATATTACATGAAGAGGAACCCTTCAGTTGTCATCCGTCAGTGCTTTAACACGCCGAGTACAAGCCCGACTTACAGACATTATAAATCACTGTTACAGTGTTTGGGTGAAAAAGTGTCCACAGCGCTATGACATGTGTACCAGCCATTTACCAGACTTTTTTGAAAAGGTGAGTTGGGCGCAAAAGTTCTATGGCTAGGTGCGAACGTATGGCTTGGTTGGCTGCAGGAGTATTGTACGGACTCTGGTCTGTAACTGCCCCGTTGTAGCAACAGAGGGTCCAAAAGGGACTGTGGCCTGTGCGCCATATAGTCCAAACTGTTTTCAAAGGTGTGATGGAAACGTGACCTCATAGTCGACTCATTTCGCGTCTCAGGAGAAAGGGAGGGGGTTGTCATCGTACGCGTCACTGTGGTAGAGGCAGGCGTGTCTTGCTGTTCTGCCACCTCAGGAGACCTGGCCTGCACAAGGTGCTCGTCTTCTTCGCCGATTTTGGCGATGTAGGCCTTGCAGTGGAGTTTCATGTGTTTGCGCAAGGAGCTGGGATGTGTGTAACATTTTTCACAGCCTCTGACCTTGCACGTGTAGGGTTTATCGCTGGAGTGAACGTGAGAATGCTTCTTCCGGTCACTGCTGTTTGCAAATCTCCGATTGCAGCCCTCAAACTCACATTTAAACGGTTTCTCACCTAAACGGGCAGAGGAGGGGGAAACGCGAGTTACGAGTGGGATGTACAGTCAACCATGGCTCATCAGTTCTGAGTGCATGGTGTCATTAGATGTGTTATGCAGGATGTTGTAGGCTACAAAAAAAAAAAAAAATGCTGCTCCACACATTCAACAGTATAGCAGGTGAGGACAGAGTTTTGTTTAGATAACACTCTTGTGCATGCAAAACGTGAAAATCGAAATCTTAAAAATAGTGGTGTTTTCTAGTCAGTTGTTTTCATGCAATATCTGCTACGTTCAGTATAATGATTCACACGAGCTAAATCAGATTTAGCTTATTAATGAACCGCAAATGCATAAAAACTCAAATCGATTTTAGAGTTAGGCCTATAAAAAAGGAAAATTGAATTAAGAACAAGTAGTTTAATTTCACAAGTTTTATTAACCCATAATCAACAGTTGGTTTCTAAATAATTTTATCTGTGTCAGTGATTCATTTTTTAATTTCTGCCTAAACTGGTTTTAGTTAAAAATTATTTCCCAATATTCGCAGATGTTCTGTTATTCGACCTAATTCATATTTTTATATGCTCCCTGGCCTGAGCCAAAGATTAATTCATGGTTTAATTATTTTTTTAGCAAGAAAAATAAAGTTAACTGTGTATTTAATAATTGTAATAATATCGATAAATATTAGGCTATATATCGGCTAAAAAGCATATATTATGATGAAATAATATTAAAATAAACACGGAGGGGCTATTTATATAGATCATAACATTCTAAGGATTAATATGACGTCAGTTTCAAGTATAATGGACTCGACTCGGACTCAAAGCTTGCAGTGCGTAGCACTAGCGGGTGCACTCTAGCATAGTAGAGAATTCAGCTGTGCCTTGCGTAAACGCTACGTCACAGCTCTCCGGTGCCCCGGAATTTATTTATTTATTTTCACTGCATGAATGAGAGGCACCCAAACAACTGGCCTGTGGACCGATTTTCACCAGCGCGAAAGTTTCTGAAAACGAAATAAAAAAATCATTCCGCTAATACGAACCACAAACGTTTAGAACAAACAATAGGTTACATTTGATATAAATAAATGCTTTAATCACAGCCCAAATTAAAGTCTGGCATAGGCTGTAAGAAATTTTAATTCTATTGTGTACAAGATTCTACATTTATTTATATGCCGAAACATAAATTAATCATGATGAAACCCAGCGGCAAAGCGTTCGTGTCCAGCCAAAAAAAAAAGACATTTAAAAATATTATGGTAGAATACTTTACATCGTTACTTTGGGAACAAATAATCAAACAGTACGTTTAATCGAGTTTTTCTGCCCTGGTAATATATTCATGAATTAATTTTTGTGTTGGAACACTGTTAAACAAAACACTCCGAAAAAGGTACAGAAAAAAATTCCATAAGTTTGAAGCCTGACATTATATTTTTTAAATGTTATTATTATTATTATTATTATTATGTATTAACTAACCTGTATGCGTTCTCTTGTGTATCTTGAGGTTTTCGGATCTGGCAAAAACTTTTTCACATCCATGAAAAGGGCAGGGAAAGGGCTTTTCTCCAGTGTGCACTCTGACGTGGTTGACGAGCTTGTATTTGGCTTTGAAAGGCTTTCTGTCTCTTGCACAGTTCTCCCAGTGACAAACGTAGTCGGAGTGCTCTGGTCCTCCGACGTGCTCAACAGTCACATGGGTGACGAGTTCATACATGGTCCCAAAACTCCTGGCGCAGGGCGGCTTGCCAGTGCCTTCTTGGCCGTCACTCCACTTGCACACCAGCTCGTGTTTTGGGTTCTGCCTGGAGCACCTGAGGAAGGCGTCACCCCCTCCTCGCTGCATGGCCATGTTCAGAGGCTTGTAGAACTCCAAGAACTGGGTGACCAGCTGCTGGCTGTTGGCCCTGGGGCCACTGACCGACTGGCCGTACGGGTGCGTCCGTGAGAGCAGATCTCCCGGCAGACCCAGCATCATTTGGCTGCCGAGGTCTCGGCTTGCGTCTGACGAGCCATGGGCCTGCTCTTGGTACGTGTTGAAGAACGCGTGGCTCCTGCCATCCCTATAGCCGTGGAGGTCACGGTACCTTCCAATATTGCCATGCTGGTTAGGTCTCGGAGCCAGCTGATCAGTTACTGGTGGCATGCCTGCTGCTGACAGATTTGTCCCAATGATAATGCCCCTAGGACTGGGTTCTAAGCGATGGCTGGTGTATCCAGTGTCTGGAAAATGGGTAACCGAGTGGTCAACATATGCACTGGCCCTCGTCTCGTGGTAGTCTCGCAAATTTTGCGAGGGGCAGAGTTTTAAGGAACTGCCAGTGGGGTGCCCCATGTGCTCCTCTGCCAAAGGTGGCAGCACCACGCTGGGTTCAGTATTGCTCTCCCCAGGGTTGACGCAAGAAAGAGGGCAGCCACTAAACCGCGACAGGCTTGTCATGTTTTGTTGCAAGCTTGGCTGAGGGCTTGGCAAATCAACCAACCTTTAACGTTTACGATTTACCTACAAAACTCTTCCCCATTTCCCCCGCTGTATCATCTGCATGTGCAGTTATTGCCTGTAAACCTCTCAGACGCAGGAATCGGACCCAGGTTCGTTACGATTGGTGTGAGTCCCATGCCGTTCACTTTGCCCTCTTGATTTGTGGCAATAACCGTGGTAGTAAAATGCTCCGAACCAGGCCATACTGCAATATAAAAGCACAGCAGGCAAACCAGCTTTTAAAAAACGGTGCTTTGGGATTGGTCGGAATGCGCGATGATTGACAGTCCCTGGATTTGTTTTAAAAGGGACACGCAGGCGTTCACCACACGACTCCGTTTTCAAATATCTCAGTGAAAATGCTTTGATATGTGCCGCTCGCGCACTGCCAGATATTGGCTGTTCTGTGACTTGAGACTGCCGAATACGATATTGTTGGCTGAAACACTGAAATGTTTAAATGCCACGTATATGAATTATTAGAAAGTCTTCGCTACGAATGTGGAATTTCAACATCGAATAGAAATGACCGGAGTTAAGCAACGAAATCAAAATTCTCTTTCAAGCCACACGTCTCTCGTATTAAGTCAACTGAGAATGCCTGTTTTAATATTTAATATTGTGCTTTAACTTTAATTAAACTGACTATATTTTAGTGATACTCGGTCCAGTATAATGGTGTTGTTCGTAAACACATTTTTTTATTTAATTATTTTTATTTAACCGACAAAATATACCACAGCCTAAATACAATATAGCCAGTGGAGCTATTATATTTTTTCTTGCAAGCTAAGTAAAATTAAGGCACACATATTTAGCTAAGGTTAAGCGTGAACCTTTTGCTTCACTGATTGATTCACTGTTTGACATTTTTAATGCAAAAAGTTAGAACAAAATATTATTTGTTATTATTCTTATAAATTACATAATATTTGCTATTAAACTTAAACTTCATAACATTAAAATTCTGGGGGCACTGCTTAATTATAATGCACTATTGAAAAGTAACCTCCCGCATGTGCTGAAGATGAGATTAATTTTATTGGATGTGTTTATGCGTGCATTTTTATCGAATATTTTCTTAAAATACAAATCTGAGATCAAATGAACAATTTTGTTTTTATTCCAAAATGTACAGGTAAATTAAATACATTCATAATAATATATCTAATTAATAAATATTAAATACATATACAAAAATTAGCCACAATGAAAACTATTGGGTTACCTCAATGTCGCATTATTGCTCAATATAACGTTATTTGGACATGAAATATGCAAGGGTTAATATACTTCTGACTTTCAAGGTTACAAGAATGATAACAAGTTTCACACATTTAACCTTTTCAACCCTAAGATGACCTTGTGTCAGTTTAGAAAGGAAATTTATTTACTTTTTAAAATAATTTTGCACCCGTCAATATTAAACAGACAAAAATGAAAACAGGCTTGTGGTGTAATCTCAACACTGTCATTGTAAAAAGAGTGACACAGCATAGTGTGGACAGTCAAATATCTGGTTTTAAAAATGAGCCAATTCAAACATGTCTGACCTATTAAGAGCAGAATTTAATTATGTGAATTACGTTTCAGAAACTAATAAACAACTTTTATACCAGGGATACTGAATACTCCCTTTACAGCATTTTGAATTCAAGTAATTAATATATTTCTTCTAAAGACTGTCTTCCCCCATTGAGTGGGCACAAACTTGGGTTATTTAATAATATAATTCTTCCCACACATGAAGTTCTTGGATAGAGTAAACATTACAAGACAATATTTACTGAGGTTATATTAACTGTGTTCACAATAGTTATAATTAACAGTCAAAAAGCACAATTTTCACTGCATTAACGGAGTCATATCAAACATACTATAAGAAAAGGGAAACCGGAGGAGGCCAGGAACATATACTTTTATATATAGAGTCGCAATGCAGTTTTCAGATAAATCTCCCTGTCCATAATATCCAAACACCTTAACAGAGCATACAGAACAATCAGTGACAGATATTATTTTGTACAGCAAAATAGTCTCTTCTCCAGTCCCACAAAGCAACTCTTCCTGATTAATTTCTTGCTTCTTTATTTCTTCATTACTGAAAAAAAGACAAAAGGCATTTCTAAACATATTCAGTTAACATACAAGTTACAATATTAAAGATTGCCAATAAATGGGTTGGTACAATAATATTTAAATAAAGCCAGAGAGAGACAGAGAGCAAGAGCATAAATGTATGATACAGGACAGTGAATATGGCTTTTTGTGTTCTATCAATTCAAGTAATGCTCACTAAAAAGACCTAATGACACATCTATAGTTTACGAAGGTCACAGACAAAACTAAGTACAATCAACAGTTCAATGCATTCATAGTCGAAGTGGTACCACAGTGGTTTAAAGATATCTTAAATTAAAACTATATATGCTCTACAACTATGAATATAGCTTAAATATGTTTACCAAAATGTAAACAGCCTCTCTTCCTTGCGTATCTGTATTGTGTTTATGTTGTACAATTACAAATACATGTCTTATCTAACATTTCCATATCAAGACAACTATAAAGCCATACATTGCTTATAAATTGCTTATGAAAATTAAATAAAATTAAATATGGTAATAAATTCTGGCTAAATATATCAGGTCTAATATATTAAGCTGAAAACTACAGAAAAAAAACTTTTCCTCATTGCAGTGAACTTAGCGGGTGTTCAGCTTTATAAGTTAAGGACTAAATGTCGGTAAATTTAGATGGGCAATCTAGGTAGAAAACAGAGACAAACTGAGTCAGATACAAGCAGGAAAAAGCACCAAACACAAGGACTCTACACTTTAAACGCCATTTTTTCTCTCTTTTTTTTTGGACTCGGCAGGGCACAATAGTCTATCCTGGCAACAGCAGTTTGCATTCACTAATAAGTAGATGCGTAACGCCTCGACAAATTTAATTTCCAGTCATTTATGCTAAACATAGTTAACAAATTTTATATAGACACATGTTAATTGAAGGTGCCACAGTTATCTCATTACTCAATACTGATTAAGTGTTTGAGATAAATAGACCCACTCCTTAACAAAGCTCGTAGAAAACATGCTAAATACTTTTGAATGTTTAAGAGATACGTAAACAGATATAAGGCCATGTGTCTGGATAAGAAAACAGAAAGAGAACATACAGCTAATATTTCAAGAGAAGCATTATATAAAACTAAAATATAAAATTAAAGATTAAAATACTACCCATAATAACCGGAGTCATTTCCATCCATTGTTGCAAGCGAACGCAGCAAACGAGTTCATTTTTATTATGTGTATTTAAGTATGAATTAAATGAATTCAATGTGAGATTGACAAATGAATAATCAGGACCTGATCTGTAGCAATACATAGATAATTAGGCTATCAACGATGAACGATGCTACACTACTGAGCTTGATAACTGTGTATTAGCCCGAATCATCATCTTCAGAAGTTCAATGTTAAGCAGGTAATTCTGCTCTGACTAAAAATATGAAGGCTTAGTCAAGGGGGCGGGAGCTCATCGCATTATTCTGACGAAACATTATTTGACTACCTCAAATAATCGGCCGAAATATAGCTCTGGTCGATGCAATTACAGGCCCCTAAGTCCTTTCAATTTTCCGTGGTCCAAAGTTCAATAACGTACGAGGCCCCCTTTAGTTACAAAACGTCTCTTGCCCTCATTTGCCCTTTGGTCGGCACGAGTTGTAGTGCAGTAAAGAAGTTAAGTGAAATAACTGAACAATTCTTCGCACAGGGAAAGCAAAGAACGTCCTTAAGAACTTATTTCCTAGCCACGCCTGGAAATGAATATGTCACATAATATATTAAGCGCGTCCACTTTTGAACACACAAACTATAGGCCTAGAGTAGAAAAGTAAAGCAACCCTGTCTGACTGCCGACTGTGAAACCTTAAAAAATCGCCGTAAATCTGTCCGGCGGTACAGCATACTCACATGTGTGCTCGTGTACGAAAGGGAGAGTAAGAGAGAAGGGGAGAGAAAAAAAAGAAAGACGGAGCAGAAAGGAGGGGGGATAAAGCTTGCAGAAAGATTAGGAGAATAAATGGATATCTATATTGCTAGCACTACCCTTTAAAACTTGTGTGATTTTTAAATAGGTGTTTATATACAAACACACACAATAGATACATATACATATATAGGAGATTTATGTAGATATATATATAGCCTATAATGCATATGCTATTCTACGTCAAATAATCCTTAAACGTTTACTACTAAAATATATTCAAATATTTTTTAGATAATTTTTTTCAAAACAGTATCAATTATCTTTGTTATTAAAGGTCTTAAGTAAGCCTGCACAATTTACAATATTACCTAAATACAACATGCAACTGATAAAAGCACTACTGAATAAAATGCGTCTACTGAAAAATATATTACTCACCTTAAAACTATATGCTATATGCATTTTTCTCGTAGAAAACGTGCTGAAAGTGAAAGCGTGAAAGCTGAGGACTAGACCAGAATGAGGGGCTGATTTAAAGATTTTTGTGTTTTAATCTCTAAAATATAAAAGGGAGCTCCTTTCGAGGAGAGATTGAGGGGGAGAGGGAACGTGAAATGGCTTGGAGGTATAAAAAGCGCTGCTTGAAACACTCAACGCGTCTCTGAACTTGATCAGATTTTATGTGTCCTGCAGCGAGTCACCAGCAGCCCTGTGAAACTTCCTCAATAGCAAGAATTTTTGACGCCGTGAAAAAAAAAATCTTAGGGATTTAAAAATTACCACCATTTTTCTTTCTCTTATTTGTGGGTTCCTACGCTCTATAGTGTGATTTATGTGCTTCAACATTTTACGGCTGCACTCAAAAAAAGTGATTTTATAAAAAATAAAAATAAAAATACTGATGGACGAATATATGGATGGATAGATAGATAGATAGATAGATAGATAGATAGATAGATAGATAGATAGATAGATAGATAGATAGATAGATAGATAGATACTTACAAATTAATTATCTTAATTTTCAATAAAATTAAGAAATTATTCCATTTTTTATTTAGTCACTTTTGCCCTTTTTTTAAAAAAAAAAAAAAATATATATATATATATATATATATATATATATATATATATATATATATATATATATATATATATATATATATATAT